>NW_004457442.1:547678-735665 GCF_000313135.1 Acanthamoeba castellanii str. Neff
TGGTGGCAGACGTGGCCGGTCCGGGGTTCGTGAACTTCATGCAGGAGTTCATTCGGGGCATCAGGCCCGAGGTCCAGCCGGAGCGTGCCTACAACGCCACATTCCTCCCGCGCAAGCACGAGGACCCCGAGGCCAACTTTACCGCGCCGCTCCCGCCGCCCATCATCGCGCCGGCCACCGGCGCCCAAGTCAACGCCGCCGCCGACTACGTGCTCGCCCATGGTACCGTGTCGTGTCGCGCGTGTGTGCGATGTGTGCGATGCGTGCGGTGTGTGCGGTGTGTGTTGTGTGTCGTGTGCGGTGTGTCGTGTCTGATTTGAACTATGGCGCGTAGGGGTTGGTGAGGGCAACACGCTGGCGGATGTGGGTCTCTATTTTGCGCCGAGCCACGGCGCGGGTCTGGTCAAGCGACTCACGGACGCTCGCGCCATCCCCTACCGGGACATCCCCCACTTCCCCTCCATTAGCCCTTCCTGTACGTTCCCTCCGCCGCACACGCACACACCACCGCACACGCACCACCGCACACGACACACGACACACGCACCACCGCACACACGACACACGACAGCCACACGCGCACACAGGAAATTCTTAGAATTCTCCTCCGTTTGCATACAGCGCGACTGGGCGAGCTGGTGGTGGGCGCGCTGGCCGGGGGTCAGCGGGTGGTGGTGCTACACAAGAACGCCTTGGAGGGGTTCTCGTGCGAGGAGTCGGTCTTTGTCGCGCGCCTCCTCCGCGTGCTGGGCGTGTCCACTCTCGTTCACACCCTCATCGCCGGTACGCACCGCACTCGCCTTTGTCAAAGAGCGCACACGCACACGCACTTGGTTGACTTGGCACACGCCGCACACGCGACCAATGGCACGACACGCGCACAGAAAAACGCGATGCCGAAGCGAAGGTGGATGACGTGGCGGTGCTGGTGGACGCGCTGGACTTCACGTCCATCCACCCGTGGACCCACAACAACCCCCTGCGGCCCATTCAGCACGCCCGCCTCTTCAACGTCCAGCCGTACGCCCACGCCACAAGTTTCACTTGCTTGCATTCTTTACTCTTCTTTTTTATTGCATTCCGCGCATAGCTCATAACATGTTTTGCATTCCATACTGCTGCATTCCAATGTGTGTGGCGCAAGCACAGGCTCCAGGCCGGCGTGGCGAAGGCATTCGAGGCGCAGGGCGTGAAGGTCGGTGAGGCCGCCTACATGGCCTTCCAGGGGCCCTCGCTCCCGAGCAACGCCGAAGCCGCCATCGCACACAAGATCGGCTGCCCGCTCGTCGGCACCGCTTCACTGTACCCCCCCCCCTCCCGCGTCGCCTCTCTGCCCTCGTTGCCGCACTCTTTGCTTTCGGGTCCACTCACCGCCTGATTGTGTGTCGTGTGTCGTGTCGTGTCGTGTGTGTGTGTGTGTGTGTGTGTGTGTGTGTGTGTGTGTGTGTGTGTGTGTGTGTCGTGTCGTGTGCGCACGGGCGCGTGTGTCTGTTTGGCAGTGGTCTGGTGTATGCGTCGCGATCGAACGGCATTTCCGTGCTGGGCCTGGCCCAGCCCGCCGTAGTCAGCAAGGACACGCGTACGTGCAGTCGTGTGGCGTGTGTGCCGTGTGTGCCGTGTGTCGTGCGTGCGGCTTTGCTTTGCGTTGGGCACTTCACAGACGGTCTGACCGTGAGTCACACATCGCACTTGACCGCAAACACACGCAGTGGCCAAGGTGCACGTGAGCAAGGCCATCGAGTCGCTGCTGTCGGCCCACCCGCCCTCGCCCGCGCAGCCCCACCGCGAGGCCGCCGACCTCCCCGCCACCATCTACACGCAGCAGCAGGTACGACACGACACACGACACACGACACACGACACACGACACACGACACACGACACACGACACACGACACACGACACACGACACACGACACACGACACACGACACACGACACACGACACGACACGACACGACACGACACACGCAGCCTTTGCGCGTGATCGATCACCGTTGACCGTGCGTGGTCATGGCAGGTGACGCCCCACCTGGCGCGCCCTGTCACCCAGGGCGTGCCCGAGCACATCCAGGCCGCGGCCGACCACGTCCTGGCCGCCGCATCCGTACGTGGCCTCCACGCCCAGCCCCCCCCCCCCGAACGACCCTTAATTTAATTTCATATTTTTCTCTGCCCTATTTCTCGTCGTGTGCCGTGTGCGGTTGTGCGTGTCGTGTGTCGTGTGTCGTGTGGCGTGTGGCGTGGTGCGTGTGGTGCCTTGCGTGTGTCGTGTCAAAACGTAGGGAGGCCAGACTGGCTTGGCGCTGATCGTGGAGGACGAGGCCCTGTTCCAGCCCTTCTCCGCGCACTTTGCGCAGCTGGCCGAGATCGCCGACATTCCGCACCTGCCCTCGGGAGTACATAACTACTACCACCACCCCACTTTCTTTTATAACACCTCAACCTCCCAGTCCTCACCAAGTGCGCGTGTGCGCGTGCGTGTGCGTCGTGTCTTGTGTGTCGTGTTGTGGTGTCGGTTGGTGTCGAGCAGGTCCAACTCTTCCGCGGGGAGCTGAAGGACGGCGGCGCGTCGGTGTTTGTATTCAAGGGCATCCACTACGTGGCCGAAGGCCGCCCCTTCTCCGAAATCGTCTTCCCCATGCGCGTACGTGTCTGCACTCCAGACCCGCCCTCACCAATGCAGCGCTAACGAATGGTTGTGTGTGCCGTGTGTCATGTCGTGCGTGTCGCGTGTCGCGTGTCGTGTGTGTCGTGGGCAGCTGCTGCATGCGGTGGGCGTGACGCGCGTGGTGCTGGTCGGCCGGAGCGCGGCCTGCACCAGCAAGTTCGGAGGTCCGGGCGACGTCCTGATCGTCAACGACCATGTCAACTTCTCCGGCCGCAACCCGCTCTTCGGCCCCAACGACGACAAGTGCGCTCCAACAACTTCCGTCACCCTCATCATCTTCTTCGTCACTGACGTGCCGCGTGCATCGTGTGCCGTGTCGTGTGTCGTGTGTGTCGTGTCAGGTGGGGCGTGCGCTTCCCGGACATGAGCAACGCCTACGATCTGGCCATCCGCAACGTGGCCCACGACATCGCTGAGGTTAGTTTTTTTCTCTTCTCGTAATTCATTCATTCGTTCATTGATTGATATATTATTTTTCCATATTTAATTAATTTGTTTGTAATTGAATTGGATTGGCAGGCGGAGGGCATTGCGGTCAAGCGGGCAGTGGTGGGCCTGTTCGTGGGACCCGTCTACCGATCGCCGCTCGACTCGCGCCTCGCTCAACTCGGCGGCGCCGACGCCATTACTACCGGTGCACATTCCCGCACTTGTTGCTGCTGCTGCTGCTGCTGCTGCTGCTCGTCGAGGGCCACGCCGCACACGCCGCACACACCGCACACACCGCACACACTCAATTCAACCGCACACGCGGGTGCGGTGGAACAGGGATGGTGTCGCAGGTGGTGGTGGCGAGGCACGTGGGAATGAAGGTGGGCGCCCTCTCGCTGGTGAGCGGAGCACTGGAGGCGACGGACGACGACCAGGCTCCCGCCGCCGGCCTCGAGCAGTCGGCCGCGCAGACGGCCCGGCTGGCGGCCCGCCTCCTCGCCCAGCTGGCCACCGCCGGCAAGCACCACACCGATGCCGTGCCCGCCACGAACGCCCACTAATGTTTTCATTTTCATTTTCTCTTTCTTTTCTTCAGAAAGAAACAGAAGGGAAAAATAAAATACAGAAAAAAACAAACGCATGTTCATCGAGGGGCCAACATGACGAACGGTACGGTGACAGTTTCACAGAGATTCTTTGCCTTCGCTCTGCTTACCCCTGGTCTCCTTCGCAGTCTACTCCTTTCCAGGGCTGCTGACGGCCATGCTGCTCTTCATTTGCTTCGCCACGTTGATTAAATCAACCCCCATCCTGCGACGAATCTTCCTCTCTGAAAAGAAGGGCTTCTGGGGCACCTTCTACAAAGGTGCGCCTTCCTTCTCCAAAAACCACCACCATCACAAGCTCTTTTTCTTCTTCAGCAATCTAAAATCCATCCACCCCACTCCTATCAAACAACCAACCTTGTTGGATCCATCTCCACAGCTTCAGTGGTGGGGTCACGACTACATTGGTTTGTGTCAGCAAGCTGCTTCAGCATGGCCTTCTACCTCCTTGTCCTCCAGTAGCTGGTTGAGCAGAGGTGACTCTTCTCCAACCACACCAACACATGCCAACAAAGAACAAACCTGTCCATCAGCCCTGCTTCTTCTTGCGCTAATGACGGTGACAATGATGATGATGGCGATGAAGATGAAGATGATGAAGATGAAGATGGTGATCACTCGTTGGACGTGGAAAGGAACTGGGTGGCCAGGGCGAGGAGCGAGGCCAGGTCGGCTGCGACGTGGAGGCCGGCGAGGAAGCGCCGGGCGCGCGCGGCGATGAGCTCCCACTCGTCCTCGACGGCCTGGAACCAGGCGGCCAGGCTCGCCAGCGCCAGCACCGTGGCCCACACCTGCCCGGCCGCCGCGCCGTGCAGCTTCTGGACATCGGCGGGAATCGCGCGCTGCAGCTCGCCCAGGCCCTTGCCCAGCGCTCGCGCCAGCTCGTCGTTCAGCTCCCAACTGCGATCCAACATACACGGGTGAGTGTCGTTGGTCGTGTCGTGTCGTGTCGTGCCATGTCTCGTGTCGTGTCGTGCGCACCTGCCGTCGGCGTTTTGGGAGAAGAGGATGGCGTCCATCTTGTTCTGCTCGGTGGCGGAGAGCTTGATCGAGGCGTCGACTGCCGGGTCGCTCGTTTGGCTGGCCTTGCCACCCCGCGCGGGAGCCTTTGACGACGACGACCACGCTGATGTTGACGATTCTAGAAAGACCCCATGCCCATGAGCCGCCCACCGCCCAATCGGTGAGAAAAATTCGTCGGCTGTTTAGATCCGCACGCACACGACACACGACACACGACACGAGCGCGATCGCACACGCACATGATACGACACACACGCCCAGAGGGGGGAGAGGTACGTGTGGAGGAGAGGTCAAAGTCGAAGGCGTTGGCCATGGTCAGGATGCCACGCTTGCTCTGCGCCTCGTCGCCCACGTACGAATCCTTCTGGCCCATCCCGATCATCACTCCTGCAACACACGCACGACACACGCACGGCACATGGAACGACATGCACGGCACGGCCACATAATAATGAGTGTCGTGTCGTGTCGTGTCGTGTCGTGTCGTGTCGCGTCGCGTCGCGTCGTTGGTCGTGGGCAAGTGCAAGTGCAAGTGCAAGACAAGAGAGAACACGGGCTGAGTACCGCGGTGGCGCGGTCGCCCGATGACCGGCGGGAAGAGGGCGCGCGGGACGTCGTCGCCGGCGAAGCCCGCCTTGAACAGGTGCGTGCCGGGATCGAGCACGCACGTCTGGATCTCCTCCGCGACGTCGCCGAACGTGTGGGGCGCCACGAACTGGGCCCAGGCGAAGGGGTCGGTCTCGCTCAGCTCGCGCTCCTCCTCCTCCACGCTCCGCTTGTTGGCGGCCTGCTCGGCCTCGGCCTCGGCCGCGAGCCGCTCGGCTTCGAGTCGCTCGGCCTCGAGCCGCTCGGCCTCGAGTCGGGCCAATTCCTCGGCCTGCTGGGCAGAGTCGGTGTCGACGGCAATCGTGACCTCGACCAGCTCGGGCGTGTCCTCCAGCGCCTCGTCCCGCTCCTATTTTAATTCATAAATTATGGCATTAAATAAAAGAATAAAGTAAATTAGATATTAAAATCATAAACACAAAAAAGAATGAATAATAATAATATAATCATAAAGAATGGGTGGCCAACCTCGACGACAGTGTAGGCGGTCTGGGAGCAGAGAACGCCGAACTCCTTGCTCAGATCGATCATCTTCTGCCGGTGCTGGGCCACTCCCTTGGCCTCGAGCGAGCGCAACAGGCCGCTGGCCGCCAGCAAGTGGATCACATCACCTGTTTCCACCCATTTGCCCACCATCAGCGACGCGTGTGCGTGTGCGGTGGTGCGTGTGCGTGTGCGGCGTACCATGAAACACGTCGGCGTCGCTGAGGCTGAAGACCTGTCGATAGGCCTCCGCCGTGGTGTCGCCCTTGGCCGTAAACACGATTTCGGCCGTCGCCCCCTCGCCCCCCTTGGTCTCCTTCATGAGGGCCGGCGGTAGGAACGCAAAGACCGAGCACCGCGCGTTGAACGTCAGCACCTCCGGCAGAGCTGCTCCCCCCCCCAGCCCATGCGTCAGCGCTTCTCGTGCCTCGTGTGTGTCATGTGTGCGTGTCATGCGTGTCGTGTCATGTGTGCGTGTCGTGCGTGTCGTGCGTGTCATGTTATGTTGTACCGGAGGAGAGGACGTTGTGGGTGGTGCCCCAGGCGAGACTGGGCTTGACCAGCTGCGGGCGGATGGCCTTCTTGAGGGAGCTCAGCACCTTGGCCTGGATCCGCTCCTCCTGTTGCACGCGTCAGCAAAATAATAATGATAATAATCAATAATAATCCAAATAAGAAATAATAATGATAATAATAATAAGAATAATAATAAGAATAAGAATAATAATAATATAAAGAGTAATGGCCGCTGATTCGCGCCGAGAGCTGGAGAGAAAGGTGAGCCACGTACGGGCCTGACGAACTCGGCTACGCCGCGGCCATTGGTGGCGATGCCCTGCACCAACGGCACACTTGCCTGATGGGGGGCAGATCAGTGACAACGGTGACAATCAGGTTTTGTTTCATTAGACTACAAATAATAATAACAAATAAATAAAATCAAAAATAAGAATAACAACAAACTAAATATGGTAAAAACACAAAGTGGGAAAGTGGGGGGGGGCACGTACGCCATGGCCGATACCGAACGAAAAGACGCGGGTCAGCTGCGATTTGCTGCACGCCTCCTTCACCAAATTGAGGCAGCTATCCATGTTGGAAACCTGTCCACACACACACACACACACACGACGTACATCACCGATCAGCAACGCCATAATCATCATCATGGTCAGCTGCCAGCAATCATCCATGGCGGTGCGTGTGCGATGTACGTCGCCGTCGGTGAGCACGAAGATGTTGCGGGAGAAGCCGGCCTGGGGCTCCGTCGAGAAGATGTGCTGCAGCGGTTGGAAGATCTCCGTGCCTCCCATGTCCGCCTTCATCGTGTCCAGCAACTTGCGCGCTGCCTGCGTACCGTATGTCAATTATATTTGTTTCACGGCGTACTATTGTTAGTTGTGTGCGTGTCGTGTCGTGTATCATGTATCGTGTGTCGTGTCGTGTCATGTCGTTGGTCGTGTCATGTGTCGTGTCGTGTCGTGTGTGCCGTGTGTGTGCCGTACGAGCAGGTTGGCGTTGTTCATCGGGGCGGGTTTCGGGAAGAGCGACGAGTAGCGCGAGCCGAAGGAGACGATATTGAAGGTGACGCTCGTGGGCAAGCTCTGGAGGAACAGCCGCAGCGTGCGCACCGAATCCACCATCGGCTGACCCCCCATCGACCCGCTCCGATCCACCCTGTTATGCACCATCCCGCCACATGACGTGTGTCGTGTGTCGTGTGTGTGTGTGTGTGTGTGTGTGTGTGTGAAAATGAATACGTGTGCGATGTCACAGACATGCGTGTGCGTTGGGTGTGGGCGGGGCGGCAGGTACAGAAAAATGATCTCCGACTTGGGACTGCACTCGACCTCAAGCACGGGCGCTGTGGAAAAGAAGGAAATTGAGATTGTTTTTGCGACAAAAGAGAGAAAGAGAAGAAGAACGAAGAGCCGACGGAGGGGGGGCGTACTGAGCGAAACGACAGCAGCGTATTCGTGCTCGGGCTTCACGCTCGACTGCGGCAACGCATCGCACGGCGGTTGGTCAAAAAGAGCCGCGACATTGCATGATTTGGAAAGGCTGGCAGCGCGTACGAGCTTGTCGAGGGGCAGCTTGCCCACGAGGGCCGTGATGTGGCCATTCTGCGCCGCGTCCCTCTCGGTCTCGATTTCGATGATGACGTCCGTCGCCGCCATGTCCTTGCCCACCACGCTCACCGTCGCTTGCTTCCCTGTGTGTGTGGTGTGTGTGTGTGCCGAATCAGCCAATGACACGCAACACGACGCGACACGACACGCACACGACACACATGCGAGGGTGCGTACCGTTGATGGAGAGGTTGGAGAGGGTGTGCGAGGGCGACGTGATGCCCTGAATGCGCTCCGGCATCGCAGCCGACACCGTCACCACCTCCTTCTCGTGCTGCCCCGCCGGCGTCGCACCGTGGATGGGCACCACGAAGCGATACACCGACGACGACGACGACACCTGCGACGATGACGACGACGACGACCCACTCGCGACGCGCTCCACCTGCAGCTCCGTCACATAGTCCAGCTTCGTCTGTACACCCTGCCCCGGCGCCAGATTGCCTGTGTGTGTGGCGTGTGGCGTGTGCGTGTGCGTGTGCGGTGGTGAGACAACCAGGCTTGGGCGCGGGGGAGTGGTAGTAGTTTGTGGTTTGTACCGAGGACCAGTTCCATGGTGGCGGGCTCGGCCGCGGAGGAGGTGAGCTGGATGGCGGTGTGGCCGGCGGCGAGGGCGTCGTCGTAGGCCTCGAGCGCCGCCTGCTTCTCCTCGAGCACGCCCTTGAGCAGCCGCCCGCCGCTCACGCGCGCCTCAAAGCCCGTCACGGCGCCGCGCTCCTGGTCGAACGGGAAGCGGTAGACGGCCTCCACCACCTTGGAGCCCCGGTGGGCGAACAGCTGGCGGTGGGAGACGCGCGCCGCCCAGCCGGCGATGTCGGCGTGCCACGAGCTCGAGCGCAGCTCCACGCCCTCCACCGCGCTTCCCTTTGCCTGCTTGTCCTCGATCGACATTCTTGTCTATTTCTATCTGAAAAACAAATAGAGTGATAAATAGAAATAGATTTAGTTGGAAACGGACAAGATGGGCGAAGTGTACGCTTAGCTCTAGTGCTGGGCTCGAGGGAAGTTGTAAGTTGTAAAAGATGGAAGGTGCGACACTCGATGTGTGTTGGTTGATTGCTTCTTTGTGCGAATTGCGGGCGTCGCAGGTACTGCGTTGCTTGGTCGTGAAGTGAAAGTGGTCAGCGCGCAGTAGGCCCCTCCTTATCGTTGACCACGCTCCTACTTCGCCGTGGGCTGTTCACGAAAAAACAGCAAAGGGACCATTGGGCATTGGCCTTTCGACATTTAGCCCTGTTGACCCTTCTACACGCCAACACAGAACTGCCACAGTGCTCACAGGTACCTCAATCGGTTTCTCTCTACACTACTTATTCATCTTTCAATTTAAGATTGATTTCTTTCTTCTACACAGCAATAAACACAAAAAGGAAAAGAATGGGTTGGGACGATGTGGAGAAGATCTTGCACCATGCCTTCTACAACGAACTGCGCGTAGCGCCCGAGGAGACCCTCGTACGCCCTCCTACCTCGTTATTTTATTTTATTTTATTGTAGAAATTTAGATTATAGAATTTAATTAATTATTTCTTTTCTGTGTCGTGTGTTGTGGGTGGTGTGCAGCTGGTGATGCCGCTGCCGCCACAGTCGTCGGCCGAGGTGCGCAAGAAGTACTGCCAGATCATGTTCGAGACCTTCAACGTGCCCGCGGCCTACTTCGGCCACGCCGCCATGCTCAGCGTCTTGTACTCCGGCGTGCGCTCCGTCACCGGTACATATCATCAACACGCTCCTCGCTCATTCGGCGTCACGACTAATGCCGCCATCCACCGCACAACGCGACACGCACGCACGCATGCGCGCACCACACACGACACGACACGACACGACACGACACGACCAACGACACGACCAACGACACGACACGACACGACACGACCAACAACACACGACACGATGCAACACACACGACAGGGCTGAGCGTGATGTCGGGTCGCAGGTGCACATACATCACGCCGGTCTACTGCGGCCACGCGCTCGATTACTTGACCCAGAAGCTGCCCATCGGCGGCCAGCAAGTCACCGACGCCCTCACCAAAGTACTGCTACTGTTAGCGTGCCACTGCTACCCTGCGGCATTGCTAACATTCCAACCTCGCCGCCGGTGGGGGTGAGCACAGATGCTGACTCAGTCGGGGCTCAGCTTCACGACGACGGCCGAGTTGCAAATCGTCGGTCACATCAAGGTACATAGATCTCATCAGATTAGATATATTATCGTCGCCGTTCTTGTTGAGATGACACTTCAGTAGTGGCCACCTGACTGTGTGTGACTTCTTCGCGCGCGCCACTGCCAGGAGAGCTGCTGTTCCGTTGCGCTGGACTACGACAACGCCCAGGTCGCCGGTTCGTTTCCGCCCCGATGACTCGTTACCTCGTTCCTCGCTCTAGCTAGCAACCACCACACCAACCACCTGTGTGCGTCGTCATGTGCGTGTGCGGTGGTGCGTGTGCGGCGGTGGTGCATGTGTAGATGGTGGGTTGAGCAGAGAAGGATTATGAGCTGCCCGATGGCCAAGTGATTAAGGTGGGCCAGGAGCAGGTGTCCGCGCCCGAGATCGTGTTCCAGCCGCAACTCCACGGTACGTTATAAACATTTCATTCCTAGAATTCCGCGAACAAAAGTGGATGGTCTCTTACATACGTATGGGGTCCATGTGGTGGGCGGACGGTGGGGTCTCCGCGCGCGCGCGTATGTGCAGATGAGGCGCTGGACCCGGCGGAGGCGCTCCACCACAAGATCGTGAGCGTGGTCGAGTCGTGCCTGCCCTTCATGCGCACCGCCCTCTACTCCAACATCGTACTCTCCGGTAATCTCATTACTCGCGCCCTGTGTGTGTCGTGGTGTGTCGTGGTGTGTCGTGGCTTACAGTAGCCGACATGGTGTGCGGGCGTGTATAGGGGGCAACACGTTGTTTGCGGGATTCCCCGAGCGGCTCGAGAAGGAGCTGAAGGCGCTGCTGCCCGATCAGTACCAGCAGTGCGTCAAGGTAAAGGCCCAGCCCGAGAGACGGCACCAGTACGGCCCTTTGCCCCGCCCGCATCATTCTCTTGTGGGTCTAGTCACGCGTTGTGGCCAGTTCTGTGAATTCTGATCAAGACACGCCCATCAGGGAGTGGCTTGGGGCGTCGCTCCTGGGCAGCATGAGCTGGTTCCCTCACGTGGCGATCAGCAAAGAGGGTCCGGCAACCCCTTCAGTCTCTAGTGTTAATTTTTCGTCTGATCTCTTGTTTGTTATGTCTTGTTCGTCGCTCTGCCACGCATCAGAGTACGACGAGTGTGGGCCAGTCATTGTGGAGCGCAAGTGCTTTTAAAAAGGCAGTTCTTGTTGTTTTTGTTTAGCTTTCCGTCTCGACCCTTCAGGCTGAGTGCCACAAAATGAAACCAGCAACAAGGTCTATGGACCCTTCTAGTCCCCGGCCTTACAAGTGTAGTGTCGATGACCAAGTTTGCTCCTTTTGCAACCATTTGTTAAAAATAAATAAACAGTTATGCCTCCTCGACCGCTCGTGGTTGGGCATGTGGTAACGTGGTGCTACGTGGCGTACGCAACCGTTGCATCATGTTCCGCTGTCTTGATACCCGTACAAGGAGTGGAATGATAGCGACCATCAGCGCCCGCCGCTGCGCAGGAGGTCACCAACAAGAACCGCGCCCACCTTGGTGTTGGTGGTGCCATCACCACCGCTGCTGCTGGTGTCGGTGGTGTCGTTGCTCGGCGTTGCGGTGAAGCTGTCGCTGCCGCCGGCGGCACTGGCCTTGCGCTTGGCCTCCTTGGCCTTCTTCTTCTCGGCGCGCGCCGTCTTCCGCTGCTCCTTGGCGGCCTTGGCGGCGAGCTGCTCGTCGCGCAGCTGGAGCAGGGCCGTCGACGACTTGGTGGCGATGAGCGTGGTGAAGCGGTTGGCGGCCGGGGGCAGCTGGCTCTCGAGCCGTCGCAGCTCGGTGCGCTCAGTGACGAGGGCCTCCTCGAGCCCCTTGAGCTTGGCCTCGAGCCGCACCATCTCCTGTCGTCGCTTGACGAGCTCGTTGAGGCGCTCCTCGTGGGCGTGGTCGGTCGTCGTCTTCAACGTGTCAATGCTGTCTTGGGAGGACTGCGACAACGTAGCGAGGCTCACGTTGCCCGCAGAAGATGAAGATGAAGATGAGTCGCTACTCGTTGAAGAAGATGAAGAAGAAGACTCTGCCGCTTTTGGCTTCACGGGCACGCCGAGAAGCTCGGCCACGCTCTTAGATTTGTAGAAGATGCGCGAAGCGGCTTCGACCTGCTTGGACTCCTCGACTTCGTCGTAGTAGTCATCGTCGTTTACCGTTTCCTCCTCCCATTCTTCGCCCTCATCTGCGTTCTCGAGCGATTTTCCTCGCGAGAGACTCTTCCCCAGGTGCTGCTTGTGATCCGTCCCGCCACCACCGCGAGGCGCCATTCGCTTTCCGACCCGCGAATCGAGGCTCAATCCCGCCATTGCCGCCGCGTTCGCCTTGTGTTGTCTTCGCGCCTGCAAGAGATCCGACACCGATTCGTCCGCCTCCATGTTGATTGATTGATGTTGAATGAAAGAAGAAGGCGCCAAGGAGAAGAAGGAGCAAGCCCTTCAAGTTGTAAATTAGATTGATTTTTTTCGGTCTTCCAGAAGGAATAGATTGTTATTTTATATTGTTGGTCTCCGGCGCCGATCATGCACCGATAAATGCGATTGGGGGGTTGATCGGGGAGACAGCGCCGATGCTAATAACCGAAATTCTCATCTGCTGACGTCACCAGATGAAGTCACGGCGCCCCAAAGTCCGCCCAACACCACACGAGAGGGCCACGTCACCCGCTCACAGTCTGCCTACCGCGAAGATGACGATGATGAAGAGGAGGCAGGCAATTTTGTTGTTGTTGTGCATTCTGGCCTCCGTTGTGGTTGCGCGAGCGGGCTGGTGGGGCGGCGACGATCACGATCATCACCACCACGACCATGACCATGACGATCATCACTCGGCAGGCCAGGAGATGGTCACCTGCGGCAGCATGATCAAGCTGCGTCACGTACCCACCGGCTTCCGTCTCCATTCGCACCAAGTCGCCTACGGCTCGGGTTCCGGTCAGCAGTCCGTCACCGGTGTCGCCAGCGGTTCGACCCCATCGCACAATCTCGCCTTCATTCACGCAATTTTACAATTTGCGATGTTTTGAAGATGAAACGCGGAGAGAATGATGGATGGGAAGAGGAGTGAAGAAGAAAGGAAGCCGAATGCATGTTTGTGTGGTGGATGGATGATGTAAGCTGATGTCTGTTGTTTTGCAGCTGATGATCACAACTCGTTCTGGATCGTGAGGGCTGCCAACGGGAAGCGCTGCCAACAGGGGTATGGCCCCCCCTGCGCTTGTTATGAGCCAACGACACGAGCGCGTTCGTGAACTCATACCGTGTCGTGTCGTGTCGTGTGTGTTCTTTTGTGCGTCTATGTGCAGAGACCGCATCAACAACGGCGACGTGATTCGTCTGCAGCACTACGCCACCCGACTCAACCTCCACTCGCACTACCACGCATCGCCTCTCTCCAAGCAGCAGGAGGTGCGCACACGCACCACCGCACACGCACGCGCACGCGCACGCGCACACGCACCACCGCACACGCACGCGCACGCGCACGCGCACGCGCACACGCACACGAGTTGGTGACTTACCGTCCGTGTGCGGGGCTCAGGTGTCGGCCTATGGCCCCGATGGCAATGGCGACGACAGCGACAACTGGGTGGTGCTGACCGAGGGCAGCCCCGTCTGGCTCCGCTCGCAGCCGGTACGTGCGGCCTCTCTCGCTCTATCGTTCGCCCAACTTCAATTAATCATGTCGTGGCGTGTGTGTCGTGTGTGTCGTGTGTGTCGTGTGCGTCGTGTGTGTCGTGTGTGCAGGTTGCGTTCAAGCACGAGGCGACCAACTCGTACCTCCACTCGCACGACATGAAGTACCGGCAACCGATCGCCGGCCAGCAGGAGGTCACCGCCGTCCCCGGCAAGAACGCCAACTGCCGCTGGATCACCGAGGTATGCACATTTCGTTCATTCGTTCGTTCGTTCTTTTCCTTCTCTTTCGTTCTTTCTCACTTTGGTCTTTTTTTCCTCGGCTGCAGGAGGGCATCTACTTCCCTGAGAGGGAACAGGTGGCGACCAAGGAGTAGACCTCTTCGTTCTTTGTTCTTCTTCGTTCTTCTTTGTTCTTAAGGGCTTGTTGGTGTTGCAATCAAAATGGATGTATCTATTTATTTTCTCCATTCTTCTTCTTCTTCTTTATGGACCCCACACGCGCACGGTGCCGTCCTGCGAGGACGAGGCGAGCATGTTGGTGTCCGGCGTCGGGTGGTAGCTGATGCCGCACACCACCTTCTCGTGGCCCTTCAGCGTATGCACCAGCTTGCCCTGCGTTGTGGTGTGTCTGTCAGGAATCGGTGCGTCGTGTTGCGTGTTGCGTGTCGTGGGATAGATCGTGCCTCGACGAGGTCCCAGAAGCAGATTCGCGAGTCCTCTGACCCGCTCACGACGTAGGCGTCGGTGTTGGAGAGACTGCTCGCGATCTTGTACTGGTTGTTGACGTGACCCTTGTACCTGCGCAGTTACAGAACACGTCGACGTGCGTGCACACGCACGAAACGATGAGCGCACACGCCACACGACACACACACATGTGCGCGCGTGTGCGAAGCAAGCTGGCACGCACTCGCCGAGGAGCTCGCCCGACTGCTTGTCGAGTAATCGGATGCTGCTATCGAGGCTGCTGATCAGCAGACAGTTGGAATCATTGGAGAGTGACACGCTCGTGCAGGGCTCTGGTTTCGTGTGCGTGTGCGTGTGCGTGTAGTGAGTGTGATGGAATGAATGTCAAATATCAGGCGACAGGTCGGGAGGCACGTACGGCCCATAAAATCCGTTTTGAGCCGACCGGTTCGGATGTCGTAGTTCCTCACGCAGCCGTCCACACATCTGTCGTGCATATAAGTTGGCTCCAGATCGCACGCAACGCACACGCACACACCAGGAAACAACACACACACACACCGCACACACAAATACACGAATACAACAACATACGCAGTAATGATCTCTTCACTTGATATGTAGAGGCTGGACACGCTGTCCTTGGCCTCGCTCAGCGTCTGTATGGGCGTGAACGACCGCGACCGGCAATCCCTGTGACACAAAACGCGCCAAAATCGGGGGTTAGAACCGCACGACACGACACGACACGGCACGACCAACGACACGACAGAGAGCGGGTGCTGGCCGGAGGAGGGAGCAAACCAAATTTTGACGGTCTTGTCGTAGCTGCCCGAGACCAGCACCGAACTGTCCTCATTGAACGCCAGGCAGTTCACCCGCTGCACTTGTGTGCGTGTGTGTGCGTGTGTGTGTGTGTG
This sequence comes from Acanthamoeba castellanii str. Neff, assembly GCF_000313135.1. Taxonomy (NCBI): domain Eukaryota; phylum Discosea; order Longamoebia; family Acanthamoebidae; genus Acanthamoeba; species Acanthamoeba castellanii. The sequence goes on from NW_004457442.1 coordinate 563,024, forward strand.
TGTGTGCGTGTGTGTGTGTGTGTGGTGTGTGTGTGTCGTGATTCATCAGTGACAGTGCGCACACGACACACAGCGGCACACTCGCGCGTACCGAGTCGTGGCCCTTGAATCGGCGGATGGGCTGGCCCGTGCCGACGTCCCACAGGAAGACCTGTCGGTCGCCTCCGCACGACGCGATCTGGCTGTTGTCCTTCGTGCTGTGTCCACGCGCAAGCGCGTTAGGCCCCCAGTGAAGAAAGATGATGAAGAAGACGAAGAAGAAGCAAAAGAGTCAAGACGTACACGGCGACGTCGAGCACTTCGTAGCCGTGGCCGGTGTAGGTCTTGATGAGGACGCCCTTGTGCGGGTTCCACAGTTTGATGCTCTTGTCCTGACCGCAGCTCAAGCAGTAGTTGCCATTGCCTGCCACAAGCCAGAGTTTTACATTGATTAAAAAAATATTAAAAATAGAATAGAGTTTATAGAATAATAAATTACCGGGGGGGGGAGTACACACGTCTTGCGTTTGATGTTATAATTAATAAGATGCGTGGTAATTGGTTTAATTAAAAAAAAATAAATCACTATGGGTTAAAAGCACGCACTGTTGAATCTGACGGTGGTGACGGTGCCCTGGTGCCCTCTTAGCGTGTGCACGAGCGTGTAGGGAAGTGGCAACTTCGTCCCTTGAGTCATCTCGCGGCCAGGCCAAATCTGATGATGTTGGCTGGAAAAAGACGGAAAAAAGAAAAAAAAGAAACAGATTCCATTCCACGCATACCAACGATCGTTGCGGCAAATAAATAAATAAACGAAAAGAGTGAGGCGCTTGATGGACAGCCGTGCGTGGTGTGGCCACGCGGCACTCGTGTCGATGCTGCTACTCCTGCTTGTGCTGCCACACGGCGGGTTTGCGCTTGCCACCACCGGCTCAGAATCCGAATTCACAACCGATTCAGCTGATGCGCTGGTCGAGCTGACGCAGGCCAACTTCAACGACTACCTCCGGAACAACGGGTCCCTCCTCGTTCAGTTGTAAATACGTTTCCTTCCCGCGTCATCCATTCTTTACTCGAAACTCTCATCTTCCTTCTAATCCCTTCGCTCTCGCAGCTGTGCTGACTGGCACGGGGTGTGCCAGCAGTTCGAGCCCACTTGGCGCGCACTCGCAGAGTACCTTTCTCAGACTCCACTGTGTCGTGTGTCGTGAGTCGTGTGCGTGTGTGCGTGTGTGCGTGTGCGTGTTGGCTTCGTTCTATTGCTCTGTGACTCGACTGCTGACCGACTCCTTGCGTGTGTCTGGCGCTCGCGCGTAGGGAGCTGGCCGGCAAACTGACGGTCGGGCGGATCAACTTCAACGAGGAGCGCGAACTCACGGAACGCTTCGGCGTGACCACCCTGCCCACCTTCAAATTGTATCTGTTCCTTCCGTCCAGCGCACGACACACAACACACGACACGTGACACGCGACACGCGACACACGGCGCACGGCGCACGACACATCGACACGACACATAATGTTATCTGACGCAGAAGGTACAATATGTCCAGCATTTACGGGGATGGGATTGCGGTGGACTACAAGGGCGAGCTCAACGCCACCCAAATCGCGAACTACGGCCTCACTCTTCTCCGGTACGGGGGGGGGAGCAAGTTTGAGCTGAGGTTGCTCACGTGCGATGATGAGATGCCCCCCCCCCACCTGATCGCTCACTCGGCATCCGCTCATGATGGGCCGCAGCCCGCAGGTGCTGACACTGGCGACGCCGGACGACCTGTCGCGCTTCGCTCTACCCTACTCGGCCTTCATTCTCTTTCACCAGCCACACGACTCGTCCGCCCTGGTAAGTTGTTGCCCCATCTCAATAGCCTATTGGCCGACATTCTCACCACATATAAATATATATATATATTTACTTTTATACTGCTTTATGTCTATTTTAACCACACACCAACCCGCAGGCGGCATTCGTGGACGGCATCCGACCATTCGTCGAGGCCGAGGGAGTGCTCTTCGCCCGCTCGCACTCCCTCGAGTTCGCCCGGGACCTCCTCCGCGGTGATGATGACGACGATGCGTTGCCGCCGCCGCTGCCGTTCGCGGTGGTGGTCAAGGATTGGGACCGACGCCCGGGCGTGGCCGCGCGCGTGCGGCCCGTGGTGGCCGGCGACACGAAGGGTCTGGTGGCCTTCTTCGAGGAGCACTGGATGCCGCTTCTCCCGCGGCTCGAGGCCGCCTCGTTCCGCCTGCAGGAGCTGCAGCACCAGCCGGGCGCCCTCGGCGTCGTCATCGCCGTCGGCCCTGGCCTCCAGTTGCGTGCCACCCGCATTCCTCTCATTCCATTCATACTGTCCCTCCTGACTCTGATTAGCTGACGCTTAACGGTGGCGGTGACGTCATCAGATTCTTGGACGTGGTGCGGCAGGTGGCACACGAGTACGGGCTGGCCCATAGCAACGGGGGAACGCCGCCCAGGCTGGCCTTCTCGTGGGTCGAAGGCCCGCAGTACCAGCAGGTACTACCGACCACCTCGCCCCTCCACTCGTAATCATCGTGGTCAGCTTGACCGCAAGTGACATTTTGTTCTGGTTCTGATCTCTCAAATCTTCGGTGTCGTGTGACGTTGGTCGCGTGCAGTGGTTGAGCGACTTTGGGGTGGGCGAGCACCAGTTCGGCTCGCACGTGTTCGTCCTCGATTCCTTGCGCGTACGACTGCCCCCCTCCCCCCTTTTGTTCAACAGATTGCGCTCTCGACCGGCGGGGTCGGTTACGCCGCGGCTCACCCTGGTGACGTCATCAGAAATCGTACTATCCGGGCGTGGGCGTACATTCGGCCGACGACCTCCGCGACTACCTTCAGCGCATTCAATCCGGATACATCACAGTATTCCTCCTCCGTTGTGTGTTGTGTCGTGTGTGTCGTGTGTGTCGTGTTGTCATGTGTGTCGTGTCGGGTCGTGCGACAGAAAGCTGATCCGCTCGCACAGGCGCAGAAGATGGCGCAGCACAAACCCAAGAAGGGCCTGGCACACAAGGAGCTGGGCGTGCTGGTACTCTTACCATTCGTTCAATCGATTACCCGTGGGTCGAGTGCCGTGCTCACTGCGCTCTCTGGGCAGGCCGTGGTGGAGGACTGGGTGAACCGACTCGAGCTGCCCGAGTGGTGGAGGCCCAGCCGGTGGACCGCCGTGTCGGAGGCGTCGCCCAACGCGGCCATGTACCTGAGCCTGGTCGCCGGGCTGGTCTTCTCGCTCGTCCTCCTGTGCATCAACCGCGCCATCAACGCGTCCCCGGCCACCATCACCGCCGCCACCAGCCACGGCACAACCGCCACCGCCAACGCCCAGCCGGCGCCGGAGGCCTCCAGCGGCACGGACGGCCTCCGCAGAAGAAAGCAGGCTGTGGCGCAATAATCGGTACATGGCGTCGTTTGTAAGTTATCTTTATTTATGTAAGTTAATGGTAATGGTGTTGGTCATGGTGTTGTGTTGTAGGTACTGTTTTAGTTTAGTGCAGATGTGCACGTGGGAATGGGAATGCAGACCAGATCCCCTTTGAGGGTAACTTCTCTCTTTCTTCTTCATCACCGAGGTAGCCGGGGCACCACCAATACCCACCCCCAAAGTCCTGAGCCCCGGGAAGTGGTCCAATAGGCTCATTCTACTCTCACACACGGACGACCCCGCCCAATCCGAACGGCGCAATACTATGCCCAATCGCCTACCGCTGCTCCGCCTCTGTTTTTCGGCCAGGGCCACTTGTTCGGTCACCTCAAATTTGTTCACTTCCTCGCGTACACTGTGCGAACGCTCACAATGGCGGCTTCATCTTTGGTCGCCGCACTGGCCCTGCTGCTGGTGCTGGTCGCGGCCGTCGGCTACTCCGAGGCCTACGGCGAGCCCTCCTCGGCTCGCCCGTCCTACCAGGAGCGCACCTTTGCTTCCCTCATCAACGCCGCCCGCGTCGGTACCCAAAATCCCCTCCTACTTTCCTTCATCACCATCTTCTTCTTCTTTTCTTGTATCGTTTCACATAGTCCGACATGATCGGCCCATTACATATCTCGGTTGTGCCTTTCTTGTTTTTCGAGTGTGGCGGAGTTTTTGACGCGTTTGAGGCGACCAATCGTAGACAAGCGTGATTTAATTAACTTGACTTACACCACAGGGCCGGCGGGGTACCGCACCAACTACATGACGGGCCTCACGACCACGGGCATCCTCACCACTGCGGCCAAGGCCCCGCTCTACTTCGACCCCCTGCTGTCCCAGACCGCCCGCGCCCATTCCACTGATCTCGTACCCTCACACAGACACACACAGACACACAGACACACACAACACACACAACACACACGGCACACACAGACACACACACGGCACACACAGACACACACACAGACACACAGACACACAGAACACACACAACACACACGGCACACACACACACACACACCTTCTCTCCATACGATGATGACGGTGTGAGAGCTCATCCACACGATTGGCGCTAACATTTTAATGTTGATAAACACATGTATGTATGCGTTGTAGACGACGTGCCACAAGGTGCAGTTCAACAGCTGCAACGGCCTGGCCTGGAGCACGCGTGTGCGCAACACCTACACCTGCACCTCGGGGTACTACGCGCTTGTCCTCTCTTCTCTTCTCTTCTCTCTGGTGTTGCACGGCGCCGGAGGGCTAACCGACCGCGGCGCTGGCAGGTCCATCGGTGAGAACCTGCAGGCGGCTTACTCGAACAATCCCCTGGTACGCGTCCATACACGATGAGTGTGCGTGCCACGGGTGTGCGTGTGTCGTGCGGTCGACCTCCGCTCACTCGTTCTTGTGGCATGCGCGGACTGTATGTGTAGAGCGCGGTCAACGACGGGCTCTGTGGATGGACCCAGAAGGCCGACGGCAGCTACTACTGCTGCCCCGGTACCTTGCACCACCCACTTTGACCCTCCACCGCCATCTGATGACTTGAGGCGTGATGGTTGAATCAATTGCAGATGGCGGAAAGAACACGGCGGGCCAGGCCTGCGATGGCTCGCGAAACATGTACCTGTCGCTGAGCTACACCCGTCTGGGCGTGGGCCTCGGCACCGACTCGACCAACGGCCTCTCCTACTGGTACGAAACCCCTATCCTGTCGACATATCTTTAATATACATCACCATTGTATATATTGGTGCTGACGTCACGTGGGGCAGGACGACCGACCTGGGATCGTGCAATACCGAGACCTACGCCAATCGGATCGCTTCGGGCTCCCACATCCTCCAGACCGGCAGCAAGACGCGGTTCTTCGCGGCGTACTGGGATGCCTCGGGCGCGCCCCAGTCGGCTCAGGTGGTCGTCAACGGCGCGGCCTCCAACCTGGCCCTCGACACCGGCGTCGCTGGCAAGGTTCGTCCATACATTCTTTGCGTTCCGATGACACTGTTTATTGTTTCTTGGCTTTATCTGATCTTAGTTCTGATTGGTGGGCGGGTTGCAGGGCAACTACTTTGTGCAGCTGGCGACGGGCACGGGGTGCAGGTCGTACTACTTCCAGTTCACGTCGGCAAGCGGCGGCGTCTATCGCTACCCCGAGACCGGCTACTTCAACACCTACGGCGAGGGTGCCTGCGTAACCGATTGGACCTCCACTCCCGGTGCGTTACTATGCAACACTTTGTATAATGCCGACAGGACGACGAGATAGAAACTCATCGCGGAGTGGTTGGGGGAGTAGTTGCGGGAACGACTGCCACCGTGCCCGGCGTGCCGCGGAGTGTGGCGATCAGCAGCATCGCGACCACCTCGGCTGTGGTCTCCTGGACCGCTCCCGCCACCAACGGCGGTAGCGTCGTCACCGGCTATAACATCAGCATCACGTACCTGCGCTCCCTACTCACACATGAGACACGACACGACACGACACGACCAACGACACGACACCAGACACGACACCAGACACTAACTTCTCTTGCGTTCGAACTAGTGGTCCTGGCCAGACGTTCTCGTATTCAACCACCACGCTCTCCATCTCGGCCGCCTGTACCCCTCTCAGTCCTGTACCGCCATTCTTGTCTTGTGCTGACGTCAGCCTCACTTTCTGTTGCTCTGCAGCGCTCTTGGCCGGAACGACCTACACCGTGAAGGTGCTCGCCAAGAACGCCCAGGGCTCCGGCCCGTGGACTGCCGGCAAGACCTTCATCACGCTGGCTACCGCGGCCAGCCCGAGCGCGTCGCCCACGCGCAGCCCCACGCGCAGCCCGAGCGCCAGTCCCTCGCGCACTCCGAGCGCCTCCCCCAGTAAGGGCGCCACGCGCTCGCCGACGCCCAGCCGTTCGCCGGCTGCAAGCTCGCCCACACGCACTCCCTCGCCTTCAGCCTCGCCCAAGACCAGCAGCAGCGGCTGCAGTGCCGGCGTCGTACAACTTCCACAGCCAGAGCGGGTGCTTCGTGGGCATCATGGACCAGGGCCAGTGCGGCAGCTGCTACGCCTTCTCGACGGCGGCCGCCGCCTCCGACCGTCTGTGCCTGGCGCAGAACACCAAGCGCGTCCTCTCCCCGCAGGAGATTCTCGATTGCGGCAAGGGCAAGGCCTGGTTCGGCACCGTACGCTGCACACACTCCAGTGACACGACACGACACGACACGCACCACTCACCGCACACACGCACACGCACATACAGACCGGGTGCAATGGAGGTGATCCCTACCAGGCTGCGCTGTTGATGAAGAACGGCTACCCGTCCAGCGACACGATCGAACTCCAGGGCGGCTGTCGCCCGTACACCTGCTACAGCGGCTCCTGCTCCACCAATCCCACCTGTTCCGTACGTCACCAAACTCTCGGTTGCTGCATAGCAACCATAACATACGCATATATATTAATATATACACATGATATACATATGCATATATTACTGCACCATTAGGCGACCTGCAAGGACGGTACGACGGCGACCAAGTACAAGGCCACCGGAGCGACGCGCATCAGCGGCGTCGATAACATGCGCCTGGAGATCTACAACAACGGCCCGATCACGGCGGGCTACGACATCTGCAACTCGTTCTACACCTTCTTCAACGACGCCAACAACGCCGGCAAGGTCTACTCCACGGCCTGCTCCAGCTCCTCCTCCGACTACATGGGCGGCCACGCCGTCAGCATCGTCGGGTACGCATTCCACACAACAACGCACCGAGCAACCAACATTCCTGACATGAGCTATGTGCGGTCGGTATCTCGTGTCGCGTGTCGTGTCGTGCTGTGTGTCGTGTGTCGTAGTTGGGGCACGGACGCGAACGGGGTTGCGTATTGGCTGATCGCGAATTCGTGGGACACGTGGTGGGCCGACGCGGGCTACTTCCGGATCAAGCGGGGCGTCAACCTGTGCGGCATCGAGAACTACGTCTCGGCGCCGGTCATCGCGCGCACGGCCAAGCGGTTCGGCGGCGTCACGGTGGTCGACGAGCGCGACTTCTCGTCGTCGTCGTCCTTCAACACCGGCCAGGCCGTCACCGTCGACTCTTCCAACGAATTCGTCCAACGCAGCTCGCAGGTACCGCACGCATGCGCACACACCACCGCACACGCGCATCCTAAAAGTGACAATTTTTTGTTGTGTGTTGTGTGCAGCTGGTGCTGGACCAGTGGTTCCTGAACAACGGCGGCGCCAACAACAACGCCAGCGTCGACCCGAGCCAGTTGGCGGCCACCGGCAAGCGCGCCGAGGTGCCGCCACCGAGCCTGACCACCGGCTCCAGCTACTCGGTGTCGGGCGTCAACTCGGCCACGGTCCAGGTCACGGCCGGCCAGAACGTGTTCGTCGACATTGTCGCCACCGACGGCGTCAACACGGTCAACCTGGTGTCGACAGTTAGCTTCGGCGCGGGCGGCGAGGCCAGTTCGGTGGCGGTCGTCACCGTCGCGGGCGGAGGCGCCGGCGGGCTGGGCGCGGGCGCGATCGCGGGCATCGTCGTGGGCAGCGTGGTCGGTGCGGTCCTGCTGGCCGCACTCACCACGGCCGTCGTGGCGGGTGTCGTGGCCGTGCGACGCATGAAGTCGCGCGACACCATCCAAGAGCACGCCGACGAGGTCCGGCCCACTCCTTTTCCACCACTTGATGATGTCAGGCTGACGTCATCTCGTTGTGTGTCGTGTGTGTTGTGCTACAGATGGAGGAAGTGGCGCCAGCTGCGGTCTCTGTGGAGCCGCAGGCTGAGGAGGTGGTGGACAAGAAGGCGAACAGGACGACGTGGTTCGTCAGACGCCTCATGTTCCAGTCCATCACCGCCCGCTCGCCGCCGATCAAACTGGACGAGGACAACTAAGACCTTCTTCTTCTCTTGTACAACTACTACCACATCATTCGAGCATAGCAAGTGAACCATTTACCCTCTTTATATGAAAATTAACAGCAACAATGTAATCAAAAAGTAGGCTTGTGGGAAAAGAGGTTTCGGTGGGGGAAGCGATCAGTAGATGACCTGAGGCTCGATCATGAAGCACACGAGGTTCTCGATCCAGTCGATGTAGCCCACCTCGTTGAACTTGCGCACCACCACCAGCTCGTTCTGCACCAGGTGGTGACCCCACAGGCGCACGGGGGGCTCGTAGAGGGTGGACTGGTTGAGCCAGGGCAGGTCGATGGTCGCCGTTGTGACGGTCGTCAAACGTGAGACCGCTCGATTGAAGTTCGGAACCGTAATCGAGGCGAGCTGCTATCCAAGCGAGAGGAAAAGAAGTCTTTGTTCTGAACGAACCGTCACATAATAAACCCCGTCACTCGGAAACTCCGGCTGGTTGACACGTCAGCCTAGCCCCGTCACACACCTCCCCTCCCACCGTCAGACCCGACCCCCGGTCTTCTGCCGTCCCGCCTTCCTCCTCTGCCTCGTCCGTGACGCCTCGCTAGCCTCCGCGAACCGGCGTCCTCTTTCGAAATGGGAAATGAGCCCCGGCGCGCTCACGTCATTCACCGGTACCCACTGGTTATGGCGTTCGGTATGGCCCTTGTACCGTACAAGATACTCGAGACCGCGCGCCGTAGTTCAATCGTTCAAGATTTCATCGACCTCAACATGCTCGACGCCGCCGCCGCCGCCTCCACTCGACATGCCCAACGCCGCCAACTCCATCGTAGTTCCAAGAGCACCACTAGTTCCACCGTCGTCCACTGTGGGGCCGATCCATTTCTTAAGCCGCGAGACGTGCGCGAACTGATGGTCACGCGGGTTGTGCGTGTTGACCAGACCGTAGTTCAATCCACCTCGAATCTCAACCACTCGATAGGGCCCTCGCCACGGCCGCGTGAACTTCTTGCTGCGCTCCTTGCGCACCGACGGCACATGAAGCCAGACTTTCTCGCCCAGACCGAACGGCTTATCGGTCTTGTCGCGATTGTAACTGCGACAGTTGCGTTCTTGGGCCTCAAGTTGATGCTCCCTGGCTGCTCGGAACGCCCACATGAGCCGTTCCACAAGACCACTTCAGTAGTCACCCGCGTCCTCCTCCGATCGTGCTCGAGGCAGGCCGAGCGAGACGTCGATGGGGAGGTAGTGATCTCGACCGTACATCAAGTAGAATGGCGTCTCAAGGGTCGCCTCGTTAATGGAACACTGATACGCCGCCAGCACGTAGGGGATGTAGGTGTCCCAGTTGTGTTGATGCTCCATCACGTACATACTGAGCATATTCTGTAACGTGGAGTTGAATCGCTCGGTCAAGCCGTCCGTCTGCAGGTGGTACACTGACGTCTTGAGGCGGTGTACACGAAGGTCGGCGTTCACGCTAGCCAACACCTCGTTTAGGAACTTGCGCCCCTGGTTGGACAGCAAGCATTCTGGCGCCCCATGGTTGCAGACAAGCTGCTTGACAAAAGCCCTCGCCATGGTCTCCACCCACTTATCCAGCAGCGCCATGATGACTGGCCACTTCATAAGATTCTCTATCATGACAAGGATCCATTTGTTGCCCAAGTCCAACTCCTGGAAGGGACCCATAAGGTCCATTCCAACACATTTGAAGGGTCAGGTCACCGCTGGAATTGACTGCAGTGGACCATTTTTCCCCTGCTGTGGGGCCTTCTGTCATTGGCAAGCCTTGCAGGACGCCACCCACTTAGCAACCTCGCTTGACATGTGAGGCCACCAGTACTTGTGCTTGATGGTCACAATGGTCCTGTTCCGCCTGAGATGCCTGCCTAGTAGGTCATCATGATGCATGTGCATCACCATCTCCATGCACGAAGTTGGGATGGCTAGCCTTGCCAGGGTGCACGTGCTGGCCAACCCACATTGCAGCCACACATGATGGTATAGCAGGCCGTCAAACAGTTCACATTGTTCAGCCTCTAGGCGAACGCATCAAGCAAAGCCATTGTCCTCTGGGAGAACCTCCCCTGACAGAAATGCAAGGATTGCCCCCAGAAACAGGTCGTTTCACTGTTCTCACTCCAGGTCAACCATGAGATTCAACATCTCCGCCTCATGCACTGCAGCCTGTCCAGCCGGTTCGCACTCTTCATGAGCTGCGGCCCATCTGCGCTCCTTGCCCTCAGGAGTGGCCTGTCCACCCTCCTCATGAGCCACAGCCTGTCCATGCTCTCCTTCATCAGTCTTGTCAGGCTGACCCTGCCCTCTACTCTGCTCTCCACTCATTGACGCTGACTCAAGTGGTTCTTGAAACCAGTCCTCACTGGCTGGCCAAGAGTGCTCCCACTCTTCATCCAGGGGCCACTCAGGTGGCAGCACTGTGGGGGTCTCCTCCACCAGCTCTGGTGCTGGAGACACTCAATGAGTGGCTGCATGAGCCACATCGCTTAATAGATCCATCACCACCCGCTGCATGAACTCACGCCCCTTGATTGCCACTGCCTGCTTCACCCTTGTCTCACCAACCACAGCCACAATGTCTGTGTCACTCACAATGGGTGGTCTCATCATTGCATCCACATTGACATGCTTGACGCCTGCACAGTAGACAATTTCAAACTTGTAGGGTTGTAGCTTCATCACCCACCATGCCAACCACCCACATTGCTCCTTCACATCCATCAACCACTTGAGCACAGCATGGTCCATGACAATGTGGAACTTGCTGCTGTGCAGATAGTGATGGAAGTACTCAATCCAGAACACAATGCTTAAGCACTCCCACTCAGTCACACTGTAGTTGTGTTCAGACTTGGATAACTGCCAACTGGTGTACACCACCACCTGTTCATCACCCTCCTCTGTCCATTGAGACAGGACCGCCCTGATGGCCAGCTTCAACATGTCAGTGTGCAGGTAGAAGGGCCTCTTGAAATCCAGGAATGTGAGAACAGGTGCCATTGTCAGCGCCTCCTTCAGCTGTATGAACGCCACTTCACACTCCGGCGTCCACACCACGCCGTGGAATGGCTTGGCTCATAGCAGTCAATACAGTGGCTCTGCAACCTCCACAAACACTGGAACAAACTGCCAGTAGTAGTTGCACAGCCCAAGGAAGGCTCACACCTCAGTGGTGTTGACAGGCTGTGCCATCTCATGCACAATGTGCACCTTCTCAGGGTCCATGGCAATGCCATCCTTCTGCACAAGGTGTCCAAGGAACAGCAACTTGGTCTGACAGAAGTTGCACTTGGATGGCTTCACAAACATGTTGGCAGTGCACAGCCAGTTGAACACCTCCTGGAGGTGTTGGAGGTGGTCCTCAAACGAGACAGAGAAGACAATGATATCATTGATGTATACCAGAGTGCTGACCCAGTTGAGGCCTGACAGGATGATGTCCATATCCCTCTGGAAACTTGCCAGCACATTGGTCAACCCAAACAGCATCACCATGAACTCAAAGGTGCCATGCCAGGTCACAAACACAGTCTTCTTGATGTCATCTTCATGTACCAGGATCTGCCAGTAGCCCAAGATGAGGTTGAGGGACAATCTCCACACAGAGCCCACCAGCATGTTGAGGATGTCATCCACATGTGGGAGTGGGTAACTGTCCCACTTCATGACCTGATTCAGGCCATGGTAGTTGATGCAGAACTGAGTCAACCTGTCCTTCTTGGTGACCAAGACCACCAGCAACACCCATGGGCTGTGAGATGGGTGCATGACGCCAGCGCCCAGCGTCTTCCTGATCTTGGTCTTCTGCATGACCAACTCTTTGGGAGACACACACCATGGGGCCACCTTGATGGGCTGATGGCCCTCCACCTCAATCCAATGCACCTCATGTCACACCTGGCCAGGGGCGTGCAGCGCAGGCGCAAAGACATCACAATTCAGTGTAAGCAGGGTTCACAGACACTCCACCTCCATTTGCTGAAAGGCCAGTGTCTGCTCTGCTGACCATGCCATTGATGTCCACCGCAGTTGCTGTGGCCATGGGCTCCCAGCTCAGTGTGTTGTGGTAGGGCGCCTTGGACATGCCCTCTGACATCCCACTGTTGACAGGGGTCTCCACCTTGACCTTGCTCCCTGGTGCCACACCATCAAAGGGGGTCCCTGGCCCCTCCACTGCTCCAGGCTCCACTGCTGAGCAGACCCAGTTGTCCTCCACCCACTTGGCCTTGGCCAGTGGTGTGCTGGCTGACAGGTGTATTGGTCTCATGGAGAAATTGGCCACATTGGTCATGGTCCAGTGCTTGCCCTCCTTGTTGTGCCACCCATCAGCTAATGCTTGTGCCACCCTTGCTGTCTTGAGGCCGCTGCCCCACTTGGTTGGTTCCACCAACAGGTTGACACTGTTGTTGGTCCATGGGGTGGGGCCTTCTGCAACCTGAGTGTGTACCCTTGTCCCTGTTCTTGGGTTGAGTACCAGCTCCTCTGACAGGAACACCCTGTATTGGGCTGCTGTTGCTGCTGTGACCAGGAATGGGACTGCTTTGCCACCAGGCAGCACCAGCTCTTGCCTCTTGAACTGAATGGTGATGCTGAAATTGTGCAGAGCCCTGGTTCCCAGGAGGACTGACGCAGGGCAGGCTGGCATGATGTGGAACTTGACTGCCTGTGTCATGGAACCCAGTGAGATGGGCAGCTGTATGAATCCAAGTGTGGTGAGTTCGTTGCTGTTGACGCCCATGATCTTGGCGCCATGCTGTTGATGGACCACACACTTGATGCCCTGTGCTTGTAGCTGCTCCAGTGTTGTGGTGTGAATCAATGAGACCCCTGCGCCTGTGTCCACCAATGGCCTCACACACACCTCCCTGATCCTCACCTCCACTGTCATGGGGACAAACTTTGACCTGGTTGTGGTAGTCAGCACTGTGTCAGTGGCAACTGATGACGCCAGCCCATCCACCAATCACTTGGGTGCAGCTGCCTCACTTGATGCATGAGGGGTTGCCTGGCTGTGCTCCTTGACTGGCTGACAGTCACCTCCTTGCCATGGTGCCCTGTCTGTGCTTCCCTCTCTGCTTGGCCTTTCTGCACTGCTGTTACGCATCCTGTGCTCCAAGCGCCCTGGGGCTGTTGTTGCTGGCGTCCTCTTCCTCCTCTGTGTGGTGTTTGACCAGTGTTTTCCACCCTGGCCTGCTACTCTTGCTGCCTTCTCTAGTCCTGCCTTTCCACCTCCTCACTTACCACCACCACCATCCACCACTCTCTCCATCTTCACCCCACCACTTCCCCACTCTGTGGCGCCCTCCTCCTCACCCACCATGGGGTCCCCATCCAGCTGGGGCAGTGACCCACTCACACCTGCCCCAGCCTTCAGTTTGAGGGCTGCACCCTCCCATCTGTACCCCCATGCACCACTCCCTGGCCACCACTGCCAGCATTGCTCCTTGGAACCAGACTGGGCATGGTGCAGTCATGAGTGAAATGCCCAACCTGGCAGCAGCAGAAACACTGCAGCATGCTTCTGCCTGAACAACATCATTGCTTGTCATCTGACTCACACTCATGCATCCACATGACCAGGTCCTGGATGCTGTTGTGCAGGTCTGCAATGTCTGCCCTGATGTGCTGTCCTTGCAGCCCTTTGAGGCTGCCTGGTCTCTCCTCAGCAATGGCCACCACCAGTGTCACACAGCTGGGGTTGGTCTTCAGCTGCAATTCCACCTCCACTGCCTGCTCCAGTAGGTCCACCAGTGGCATGCTGCTTGGCAAGAGGTTGATGCCCTTGCAGATGTTGGCCTTCAGCCCTTTGCAGAACTGTGATGACAGAAGATCCAGATCTGCCAGTCCCATGCACTTCTGGAGGAGCAAGAGGCGGAAGTAGAACAGATGGATGTTCTCACTCTTGCTCTGTGTACATGTGAGGTACTCCTTGAAGAGCTCCACCTGAGTGAATGGTGAGAAGGCGCACATGAGCTTGGATTTGAACTGGTTGAACTGGAACATCGCCTCCAGCTCTGCTGTGTGGAGCCATAGTGCTGTGGCACCCTCCAGCGTGGCTGACGCTTGCGCCAGCAGGGTGGCGGAGTCCCATCCCACTTGTGTGCCCCGCAGCTTGACCTTCTTGATCCAGAGCTGGACGTCCTCACCCTCTCCTCCCGAGAAGGTCAGTACCGGCCGAATGGGTACCTTCGTGTGTTGTGAGGGGCTCCCCTTAGCGCCTGCTCTTGAGGCCAGCCCCGCCCATCTTGGGCCCCACCAGTGTCAGGTACAAGTTCCACACCGCCAGATACGCTGTCGCCACCACGTTGGTGGTGGCCTTGGCCTTGATCTTGTTCTCAATTGGCGCTGCGCCAGCAGCGATCACACTTGATGATGGGGCCGCCCCAGTCATAGATTGAGCCAGGAAGGTCAGTTGAGGGATGCCCCCCTCAAGGACCGAGTCATCACCTGGTGTGACAGACATTTCGAGCTCATCGTCCTCTTCGGTGTCATCCCCCTCCAAACCTTTCTCCTTGCCCTTAACGCCGGTCTTGCTGCTGGGCCCTGACTTGAGGATGGAGGAGAACCCTACTGACTTCGCCTTGAGGCCACTCACCTCCTTCCCCAAGAGTGAGATGGCCGCTGACATCTGCGCCATTGTTTCCTTCATCTCTGCCCAATCTCCAGCGCCAAACGTCCCCCCCCCTCGCCTGGGGTTGCACCCAGCCTGACCACAGAGTCTGTTGTTGCCATATGTGATGGTTGTCAAATGTGAGACCGCTCAATTGAAGTTTGGAACTGTAATTGAGGTGAGCTGCTATCTGAGTGAGAGGAAAAGAAGTCTTTGTTCTGAATGAACTGTCACATAATAAACCCTGTCACTTGGAAACTCTGGCTGGTTGACATGTCAGCCTAGCCCTGTCACACTGTCATGTGGCTGGTTGATGGTTGTAACAATCTCTGTCGTGGTTGGGCTGTGGTGCATGGTCGAGGTGTCTCGAGTGTCCGGCTGCTGGGCCGTCTAAAATCACCCATCGCGGGTTCGAATCCCGCCGCCTCCAGCACGGGGGCGTGGCCGAGTGGTTAAGGCGTTGAACTAGAAACTCAATTTACTTCGAAACCTGACGTAGTCCAACAGTGTAAGCGGCAGACCCGCAAGGGTTGAGGCACCTGACGCGATCACCACCCCCTTCTCTCTTTCTTTTTTTTTAAAAAAGTTCGATTAGCAACCGTGCAATCATAACTCATAAACAACTCTTATAATTGATGACTCCCGGTTTGTTTGCTTTGGGGAGAAGAATAGTGCCACCATTGAATTAGGGTGAAGTGGGTGTAACTTTCGCACACGTTGTTTGTTTCTCGATGGTGGCGGTGCACACGCGCCACGCCAGTATGTACAAGACTTAGGTCCTCCTCCCAAGCTCTGCAGGCCACGTCACTCCACGCGCACGGACAGCAAGTCTTCACACTGGCGCAAGGTCCGCACGTGGGGCACAATGATGGGGTGAGTGCCGTGCGTTGTGTGTGTGTGTCGCTCGACACATGTGTGGCGCGGAGGGAGCAGGGTGTACCGGTGTCTTTGGAGTCCAACATCGAGAGGTCGGGGTCGTTGAGAGAGGGACAGGGCAGGAGCCAGCGCTTGATGTCCTGCCCCATCACCTGCCGACAGTTGTCGCGCCAGTTGCCCATGTCGTAGGTCCACGTGAATGTCTTCCACGTGTGTGTGTGTTGTGTGTGTGTGTGTGTGTGTGTTGTGTGTGTGTGTGTGTGTTGTGTGTGTGTGTGTGTGTTGTGTGTGTGTGTTTACATGCAACGGCGCGATCACAATCAAAAACCTGTTTCTTTGTCGACGAATCACAATCATCAGAATAGAGGTACGTACCTTGCCCTCGCGTCGGGCCTTCTTCTTGAGCAGCTCCCGCTCAAAGTCCTCGATGGTGGTCACGTTCTCGGTCAGCAGGCCCAGCTGGTAGCCGAGCAGGCAGAGCAAGCTGAGCACGAGCGGCACCACCACGATCAGGTTGAGCGCGCACACGGCCATGTGGATGGCGGGCCAGCGCATGTCCGTCTCGCCTGGCAGCGGCGGCTCCATGCTCAACGGATCCGGCACCGCGTTCTGTGGTGTGTTGAGTTTTTGTGCATTCCACGAGTGGTGCTGGAATGTGGTGTGGTTAAGGTGGCTGTGCGAACCTTGGTTCTGGTGATGGTGGCGAAGAGCTGGACGATGTCGATGAGCCGGAGGGTGAAGAGCACGCACGCGTAGGTCATCCCGACGATGGCGTAGACGAGGAACAGAATGAACGTCTTATGGTTGGCCTGGCCCACGCAGTTGTCCACCCCTGGAAGCAGAGGTTCAGCGGCACTCCGAAGAAGCTGAACAATGTGCGAGAGGAAAGCGTACACGGGCCTGTGTCGTGGGTGATATCCAGATGCACCATCGGACACACACACACACAAACACACACACACACACACACACACGAAGTCAGAGATGAACACGAACAGGGCGAAACATTGACGCTGAGTCCATACAGTGATGATCCTACGTTGAAGGAAGAAGGGAAGAAGTGTGAGCACACAGTTTGCAGCAACCACCGATCATTGAACCACTGTTGAACAGCGACGAAGAAGGAGCGAACCATCTTGAGGGTGCACAGGCCGCAATCGGAGCAGTGGTGGGAGCGTGGGGGCTTGAACTCCTGGCACCTGCCGCAGTACCGCGGGGCGCCCTTCTCAAACACGCGCACACGCCCGCGGCCTCGTCGCCGCTTCACCCGCCGGTACTCCTCCTCTTCCTCGATCGCCTGCACAGGGCCGCCACGTCACCATTTTATTTATTGTATTTTATTTAGATAAAATAGCATTTTCGTTATTTACTGGTAAGTACGAACCTTTTGGAGCGCTTCCGCTGTAGCGCCTGCCGGGATCTGCACAAATATATTTATAGTAATTAATCGATTATTTACAAGTTAATTATTTGTGATGAATTCAGAATGGCAGTCTACTAGCAATAAAAAATAGGAAGATTTGAATAATCGAAGCAGAAGAGAAGTGAGTACCCAGCCGTGGGGAACGCGGCCGGGACAGGTGGTGATGGTGGCGTGGTAGCAGTAGACCATCAAGCCCAGCAGAGTGTGGGTCGCCACGAGATTGAGTAGACCCACCGGCGATGTCCACCAATGCCACGGGATCACGATGCTGCCCCACGCCGACATCAGGATCAGGCTCACCAATGTGCCCACCACCCAAACCAGACACCCCATGTCTGTCTCCTTCACTTTAGATCTCTGATTTCTGATGCTGCGCAGATCAAAATATAAAAGAAATGGCCCATTTTCTTTTTGGTGCAGGATTTGTGCACGAATTGCAATGTGTCTTAATTAATTTGTCTGGTTGGGCGAAGGTGCAGCCGGCTGAGGCGACGAACGTTGCGGTGGTGGAGTGGGGAGCAAAACACGAACCTACACAAGCCAAAGGAGATGGCGTCGGCCGGGGGTGGAGCGGGACCTGCTGCCACTTTGTTCGACTACGTCGTCGTTGTAGCCGTCCAAGATGGTTCGCACCCCCCCCCGAACAACCCCAATCATGGGAGATGAAGTGGTGTTTTCATTGATTTTATTCGCATTATTGTGAAAATGAATTTGATTATTTTTTGTTAATTCTGTTACGATTGTGATTTTGCAGGGGCGCCTTATGTGAAGTGGTGTTTCCCGCCGGGACGCGAGAAGGACCCGCTCGTGGAAAACATCAAACAGTTTTGCTTCCCCGACATCGAGCAGTACCCCAAGAGCAAAGTCAAGGCGTACGTTCCCGCTTTCGCACACCACCTGCTCGGACCTAAAATCTTTTGGGTGACCTCTCTCGACATACACGCACACGCACACGCACACAGGGAAACGTTTTCTTTTGTGCTCACCGAAGGCGATGGCGCGAAACGGTACGCTTTGCACTCATTTTATTTAACGTTTTATTTAATGTTATGGCTGTCGCATTATTTATTTATTTATTTATTTACATGTTGCAAGCATTTAAATTTAAATGATAAGTGAGCCGCGTGAACTAGTTCCTAATTTCGGTTTTCCTAAACACGGGCTTCGCCCAGCAACCTGATGCACTTCTCTCTTAACTGCGACATCCCCATTAACACAAAACAACTCTCGGTCGCCACACAACACACAACACACACCACACACAACACACAACACACATCACACCACACACCACACACCACACATCACATCACACAACAGGTGGGGCTACTGCCGGAGAATGCTCGAGCCCGGCGAGGGCAAGCGCTACCCTCAGTGCTTCTGCATCGTCAGCTTCATGTACGCCTGGCCCAATCACAAACCCCGCCTTGGCGTGTGCGCCGTGCTCACCTCTCTTGTTTGTTGCTTCGGACCGGCTGCAGCCCGTGCTTCAGTATCTTCTCGACCATCCTGTCGCACGTGATCCAGCGCGGCGGCTACACCACACATTCGCTGAACTACTGCAGCGTCCTCCTCGACGCCGTCTACCGCCAGCCGCTCCCGCCGCCCGGCGGAAGCTTCAACGTCACGGTCCGCTCCATCGTCGACGCAAAGCCCGAGCACTTTTTCTTCACGCGACCCGATGACTCCGACTCCATGTTCGACTATGTACGCCTCGCCGCCCCTTCGCTCTTTCATCATCGCCCCCCCCCCCCGTTCTTCGCTTTATGGCGAGTTGCTGCCTTCGCCATCGCGACCCTTTCGTTCTTCTTCGTTCTTCGTTCTTTGCTTTTTCGCTTTTTGACGTTTCGTTTATGTGGACCACGCCACAGGTCAACTTCGAGCCGCTGCTGCACATGCTGGACGCGATCAACGTCATCTCGGTGTTCACGTCGCTGCTGGTAGAGCGACGCGTGATCTTCATCGCCGATGAACTTTCCGTCCTCTCCTCGTGCGTGCAGGCCGCCGTCGCCCTCCTCTATCCCTTCTCCTGGCAGGTACCCCACCCACCAACCGGCTTGTCCATTTCATCGCCGATTCACGCTCTGTTCGTCCAAGCTAACACACATACCACACACCACACACACACGACGCACGCACGCACGCACGCACGCAACACACACACACCACACACGACGCACACACACGACGCAGCATGTGTACATTCCGGTCCTGCCGTCGAGCCTGCTGACGTTTTGCTGTGCGCCGATGCCGTTCGTGGTGGGCATCCTTCGATCTTCCGTCGCCGAGCTCAACAAACTCTCCGACGCCATGGAGGAAGTCGCCATCGTCGACATCGACCGCAACAAATTCCTCTCCGGTATGTTTACATAGATTCTCTCTCATTTCTTGCATTCCCATGCTTGTATGTGTTGATTCTATTATGCGCTGCATGTACGCGACAGATACGGCGTCGCACGACTTTGGGCTGTTGCCTGGAAACGTGGCCGCGCCGCTGCTCAAGGCCGTGGCGGGCGCGTGCAAGACTGTCAAGTCCAAATATTCGCTGAAGAACCGCATGGCGGCGCTCAAGGACAAGAAGGCCCGCAGCAATTCGGACGCCGACGGGGCCGATGGCGGCGAGAAGGGCGGCGAGAAGGGCAGCGGCAACAAGATGTCGCCCGAGGAGGCGCGCAACCTGGCCAACGCGTTCATCGCCTTTTTCGTCGACCTCATGGGCAACTACCGATCGTTCATCGTGGCGTCGCGCGACCCGGCGACCAATCAGACGTCGCTCAAGTTTGACAAAGCCGCCTTTCTCGATGACCAGCCGCCCGACGCCCGACGAGTACGACCCAGCCGCGACCGGTCGGGCATCCTCACCACTGGGACTAACCGACCAACGACACGACACGACCAACGACACACGCAACGCAGTTAATGGAGATGTTCGTGGAGTCGCAAATGTTCGAGGTGTTCGTACAGGAGCGGGCCAAGACACAACGACTTAACACCGGCCGATTCGAGCAGCGGGTGACCATGTACATGCAATCCCTCCCCCTGGTACGTGCGGCACATACGCCCTCTTTTTCCTCAGGGCCAATACTTGAATTCCAGGAGTTGTTGTTATTATTATTATTGTTGTGGTGTGGATGTAAGAGATATTCTCACACATTATAAATATATGTTTTTTAAATAGGACGACATGAGCAGCAGCGACAAGCGAAAGGCTGTGAGCCGTTTCACGATGTACGAAAACGGAGAGATTTCGCGAGAGGATATCACCAAGAGGTGCGTGACACACGACACACACACGACACACGACACAAAAGGAAAAACGAGAAAAAGAGAGAAGAAGATCGCTGTAATGATTGGGCCACTCCTCGAATGCAGTGTGAACCAGATGCTCGAGAATGACAAAAAAGCTGCCATCGCTTCGGCAACGCCGTCCCTGGGTACGGCCCCCACACTCGTCAATCACATCACGTGCGTGTGCTGTTCTACTCACAGCCAACACACGACACACATGACACACGACACGCAACACGCCAGATGGGTCGGGTGATTCGTGGGCGCCATCGAGCATCCTCATGGAGGGGACGCTGACCAAGCTGGGCGGACATGCGACTAAGCTGAAGCTCATCAACCGCGGCAACTGGCGCTCGCGGTGGTGTCAGCTCAGCCCCACTCACCTGGCCTACTTCAAATGCCGAGGCGTACGTGTTCTCCTTCAACCGCCGCACACGCACGCACCACCGCACACGAGTGCGCTGACACCAATCTTTCGGCCACAGGATCCCCGGCCTGCCGGCGTGATTGCACTCAAGGACGTCGTCTCGGTGTCCTTCACCGGCCATAACGACCTCATCAAGAAACGTACGCTACACGCGACATATACGTGCCTTGTTATGTGCGGAATGTGTGGTGAATTGTTCACATTGTTCGTTTGCATGCATTCCTCGAATGCCTCACAGCCAACTGCCTGGAGATCCAAACGCCGGGCCGGGCGTACTACCTGCTGACTGAGTCCCTCGACGACGGCGACAAGTGGTCCAAGGCCATCTCGCGCGCGCGCCAGACCCTCGCCTCCCAGTCCCACCACCATCAGCCCGTCTTCGCTGCTGCCGGCGGCGCCCGAGCATCGCCCTCCACCGGCCGCAGCCACCTCGGCCACCACGCCGCCACGTCATCATCGTCATCGTCATCATCGGGCGTGGGCTCGTCCAGCGGTTCGATCCCGGCGCGACCGGCGCGACGACCAACCCCGCCGCGTGGTCCGCCGGTCTCCTCCTCCCTCCCCGCCATTCCCTCGCCTTCTCCCTCTGCGCCCACCACCACCAACGCGACCGCCCCTGCTGCGAAATTTGCGCCGACGACGCCACCGCTGGTGCAGTCCAACAGCGATCGCAGTATCCGCACACGTCTCCAGGCAACGGCCGCGCCGTCGTCATTGGCATCGACGTCAGCATCAGTGTTGACGTCAGCGTCGTCGTCGGCGTCATCGGCGTCTGCGTCGGGTGGTGCGGGGCGACCCGTGCGGGCTCTGCCGGCGCGGCCGACCGCCACCTACGTCGCTGAGTCGCCGCTCCACATCAGCGGCGGCGGCACCATCCGGGCGCTCGACGACGCCCAAATCGGAGGCTACCATGCTGCCACCACGCGCAGCGGCGGCTCGCCCTATTCGAGGTATTGGCCAATCTTGCCCACACGTTCCTTACATTCTTTACATGGAATTCCTCATCATTGCACGGGTGCTGCAGCGGGTCGGTGTCGTCGCGTGGGCCTTCGCCTGCAGTGCGTAGTCCGGTGGTGGTGCCTTCGTCAGCTACGACGGCCAGGCCGGTGGTCGCGGGCAACTTCACGATGCGGCCGCAGAACCAGCGGGCCACCATCCAAAACGCGCGCACCCAACACAAGACCAACTCAGACGACGTCTCGGCCAGCAAGGCCTCCTTCCTCTATCGCGTACTCGTCACCCACCAGCCACCCACCCGCCACCTTCTCTTCGGCACTGACGTGTGCGGTGTGTGCGATTAGGACTTGGGCGGAGCTACGGGGCAGCGGACGATGCGATCACCGTCGGCTGCAGATGCGGGCGCGCCGCTGCCGCCACCGCCGCCATCCACGTTCCCCAATCCGTCTCGTACCGGCGGCGGCAGCGGGGCGGTGATGCCGAATCGCTTCCGGGCGGTGGAGCGGGCCGGGAGCGACGTCACGCCCGGACTCGCCAGGTCGGCGCTGAGCGCGAGCGAGAGCAGCGGCTCGTCGATTGCTGCTGGGAACCGGGCAACGGTCGCGGCCAAGCCGGCCAGCCCCGGCATCGAACGAACCTCCTCATCGCCCTCCATCACCAAACGAACCGTACGCACATTTCAGTCTTCCGGGCACCTCGCATTTTTTTCTTTTTTTTTTTACATTCTGCTCACTCTCATGATGCCGTGTTGCGTGTCGTACGTGTGTGCCGTGTGCGTGTGCGTGTGCGGCGGGTTGCAGATCAAGCAGGGCGCGGCGACGTTGGGGAGACGCACCGTGAACCCGGTGGCGGCGGCCTCGCGACCTGCGGCTGGTGGTTCTCCAGACTCGATGAGCCGCACGTTGCAGCGCGGCACCGTGTTTGACAAGCCCACCGCCTCTGCATCCACTTCCTCCTCGGGCGCCAACCCCGCCCCCAGCCGCAATCACTTGTACGCCCCGCCCACTCTGCCTCTTCCTGCGCCTCATTCGTGTTGGCCCATTAGCTTGACTCACGCGTTGTTTTTGTGTATTTGCTGTTTGGGCGGGTAACACAACAACACCAACACCAACAGCTTGAAGTCAGTGCAGTATTTTGACTCCATGGCTGCAGAAACCAGCAAGAAGCCCTCGTGATGATCATCCTCTTTGTGTGGTGGTCATGATGGACGTTCACTTGCTGTGAACTTCTTCTTGTGGTTGGTGTGTAAATAAAACCCACACTGCAGTGGACACAGCTGTCCAATCAGCCGTGACTGGTGAAATAAAATCATAAAATCATTTTCAAAATAATAAATAACAATGAAACTCTCTTGCGGTAAGGGAGCACTGCAAGAGCGAACGGTGTGCTCTCTGGATGAAAGGGGCGATTTCGCGTCTCGCTTCGTGCGGCCACATCGGCCAGTACTCATATTGGGCGCGATGAGCGACTGGCCGGCCATGATGGACTCATCTCGGGGGCGAGGTGGAGATGAAGCAGAGGAGGCAGGTCGAGGACGGTGGGACCTGTCGGTGGCTGCTGGGCGTGCGCACTTTCAGCACATGCTGGAAGCTGCTGGCCCGCTACACGTCGAAATCTCGAAAGATGGCCCTACTTTCTATGGCGATGGGCGATTTGGTGAGGAAGCCAAGATGACGTCACGCGGTTTCGCTCAGCTTGTAGAAGAAGAGCTCTTGATCAGGCAATCGGCTCCCAAAGTGGAGGAGGAACGACACCTCTATCTCAATCAATGCCCCCTCTACCCGCCTCCATCCTCTTCTGCAGCTCCTTCACTCTTGGATGACATACGCCTGCCTTCCTTTCTCCTGCCTTGTCTGCGCCCATCATCATCCTCCACATCATCATCATGCACTACGTCGTCGATTCCGTTTCCTTCGCCGGCCGAGGCGCCCTCACTGCTGCCGGCCCTGCATTCGGCCAACCTGTGGGTGAGCGCGGGCGGCACGTCGTCCAACGTGCACTACGACTGCTTCCCCAACCTGCTGTGCGTCGTGCACGGCTCCAAGCGCGTCGCGCTCTGGCCGCCGGCCGCCACGCCGCACCTCCGCCCGCATCCCGTCTACGGCAAAGCCACCAACCACTCCCGACTCAACGTATACCAACCGCCCCGTGTTGTGTGCGCGTGTGTGTGTGCGTGTGCGTGTGTGCGTGTGTGCGTGTGCGGTCGATGCTTACAATGCGGGCTGCAGGTGCACGAGGACGGCACGGTGGAAGGGGCCGAGTCGCTGCCGCGGCCCATGGTCGCCGTTGTCCGCCCTGGCCAGATGCTCTTCATTCCTGAGGTACTGCTTCAACCCCCAACCCAACCCAACCCAACCCAACCACAATAAAGTAAACAACCAATCAACCAGCAGCCAACCAACCGCAATCAATCAATCAACCACCAACCAGGGGTGGTACCATCAGGTTACCTCGCCAGCACCGAGGCAAGATCAGACTGGCGGGGAGGTGGGTACGACGATGGGCGCTCCAGCAGAAGATGACTATCCGCTCCGGCTGGTGGTCGCCGTCAACATCTGGTGGAAGAGCGAGTTCGATCTCCTGCTCGAGGCGAGCTCTCGTCGTCCGACGACGCAGAGTGAGAACGGTGACGACGACGATGATCTGGGGATGGAGATCTACTACGCGCGCCGGTTGATGGAGATCCTGACGCGAAAGGAGATGCAGCGCATGATGAACGCAGCAAGCGACGACCTCGACGACGACCTCGACACCAATATTGGGTGGAAGTGGTGCAAGCGAAAGCGAGCAGGAGGAGAAGAAGAAGAAGATAGACGCAAGAAAGCAAAGAAAGACGAAGACAGCAACGACGACGTTGTGGTGGACCACAAAGGTCAAGCCGAGGAGACTACGCGTGAGGAAGTGGCGCCCGGCACCGACACACTCGCGGAGCTTCTGCGCCGGCTGCCCGCGGCCGGTGCAGGCAGCGATCCAGGCCGTCGGGCAGCGCTGGTGGGCGAGATGGCCCGCTGGCTCCTCGACAGCGCGCAATGCAGCGATCAGGGCGCAGACAGCCAACAACAGCGACGGCGACGAGACCTGCGCGCGTGGCTGCGGGCGTGCGACGAGCCGATGATGATGGACTGCCTCGAGGCCGCGATGGACTCCTCCCCGCCGGCCCTGGCCGCTTTCCTCCGCTCCCTGTCGGTGGTCGACACCCGCCTCCTCCTCGAGCGCCTTCAACAAGACGACAGAAACAACAACAACAACAACAACGATGATGATGACGACGACGTTGAGGGTACGCGCCGAGAGCGCTGGTGGCTCCGATTTGTGGAGGTCATGCGCCCGCACGGTTCGCTGGCCGAGCTACTGCGCAAGGAGCAGTCGCTGCACGAGTTGGCGTTCGGGCGTGCGATCGCACACACCCTCGCCACTTAGTTGAAAAAATAAAACAGCTCTGGTGAGCACAGCCCGTGCGTTTGGTCGAAGTGGAATAAAGTACGTACCGCCGAATCGACTTCGATCGACCAGCTGGCTCTTTGCCGGCCAATCGCAATCCGTCTTACTGCACATGAGATCCGCCCTGCTTGTGTCACGCACTCTGCAGTTCTAGTTCTCGAGGCTTGTGCTATCGAGGCTCCATATTGACATTCTTGTCGGTTGTAACCGGTAGCCAAGTCGGGGTTGCAATTGGTGATTATTGGGGCCGCGATGATGGACTGAAGGGTGCGATCTTCCGATGGTTTGATCGACCCAAGTTTGACGTGGGGCAGTTGGGCGAGCAAACGTTGCCTTGTGGTCGCCAACGGAAACACTGTCTGCAATTCGGAGTTAGCTTGAGCACTGATCTTATTGGTTTCCCCATCACATTGTCGGGGGTCCTTTAAAGCCTTGCTACCCCAGGGTCGGGGCCAGTTGCAGTATCGCATCACCACAACTCACACCGCGCCTCAGTGATCGGATATGCACACTTCTGCGACTTGGGGAGTTGTTGCGCTTGTGGCCATCGCGTTGTGGTCGTGCCTCTGCGGCGCGAGCATACAGGCAAATTATCCTTGCAGCCTTGTCGGCCAGTGGCAGCAAGTCGGACTTGGGAGTGGATCCAACTTGACGATGACATTCAACTCCACCCGCTTCTACACGTTTAACGTATCAATCCTTTCAGCAACGAGGTGCGTGCGTGCGCAATCTCATCGACATATTGTGGCGTGTGCGTGGCTGTGTGTGTGTGTGGCAGGCAACTTCGCCTACCATCCGCTGTCAGTGCAGCTTTGTCCAAACGGGGCTGTGGTTGGAGAGTGCCCACTCGCCGCAGTACAGTGTGCTCATGCTGCAGCCCAAGTCTTGCCGAGGTGCCTCGCCTGTCACACTTGCAGAAGTCCGGAATCGTTAACTTGGTTCTTTCCACGCTCCACTCAACACCAGCCTCTCCGTGCTGCGGCTGCAACATGATCGAAAGAAACGCTGAGATCTACTATGGCCCCGACTGCAATACCATGCATCTGAATGGCTTGGTATGTTCCACAACTATTCTTTACGTTGATTCATTGATTCGTTGCTCATTACCCACATTTCTTGGGCCTGACAGGAGACAACGTTCAAGCGCATCTTCTAAGACCCGGGCTTTGCCTGTCCGCCCACAGCCATCGGCTTGATTGTCTTCTTTGGTTCTGCATTTAGCTCCGCACCCAATATGAGCATTCAGCATCAGCTTTGGGACTCTCTCGTGCGTGCTGTGCGTGCGTGCGTGCGTGCGTGCGTGCGGGGATGTACCAGGCAGGCTGAGCTCGGAGATTATGATCTTGCCGTATGTCTGGGGAACAAACGATAGAGATTAGGTTGGGGGAGGGAAGTGCCCCAGGCAGACTCTTACCTCTGCTGCAAATACGAAGTCATGGGCCAGCTTGGCCAAATCGTTGAATTTGGCGGCTGATGGCTCTCGGTCGAGCAGTTTCTGCAGTGATCACCATCACCATTGGCCAGGTCAGACACATGAAAGTGCCAGGGAGAAAAAAGAGAAAGAGGGAGGGGAGGGACACGACAGTAGGGAGGGGTCGACCTGGAATTCTTCGTTCCAATTCTTGGCCTTTTGGGCACGCCACACTGGGCACACGTCAATTGGATCGCATGTTTATGCCATAAAAGTCAACAACATTTTGTGAATTGGGAGAATGTTCAGTTGAAAAAGCCGTAGAACTCGATGTTGGAGAGGGCGAGGGTGTTGGGCGAGACGGGGGAGGCGGAGGGTCCGGTCATGATGAGGCGGAACTGGGCGTAGGGAACGACCGAGCTCACCGGCCAGAAGACCCACCGCGAGGGCGACGCCAGCCCGCAGTCGTTGACGTGCGTCGACAGATCGACCCACGACTGCCCGTCGTTCGAGCCCTGCATGCTCCACGAGCGCAGGAACACCGTCGACCCGTCCTGCCTGATCGCGTAACCCTTCATCACGAACGCCTTCTCCTTCTGCGTGTGCGGTCGAAACATGTGCGGTTAGGCCAGATGAACGACACGACACACGCACATGACACACACCGACACGACACACGAGGGGAAAGGGTGGCGGTACGAGGAGTTGGACGATGAGCCAGGGGTGTGGCCGGCCGGAGGTGTACCACGTGGTGTGGAAGGCGCGGTCGACGACTGCTTCCGGGTTGGAGTAGCGCGAGGGCGGGGCCGAGCAGACCACCTTCACCAAACCCGCCCGGCACGGGTTCACCCACCCGCGCTCCTTCGCCCCTCCGCCCGCCCCGCCGCTCGTTCCCAGCCAATGGAAAAGGCCCGAAGCGTCCTGCGCACGTTCATCATCACCCGGTCAGATGGGGCGAGGGGCGAGGGGGGGCGAGGGGGGGCGGGGGGGGGCGAGTACGCCGGGTGTGCCGGAGTAGGGGAGCTCCTTCCAGCCCTGGAGGGAGCGGGGCGTGCGGGGCCGGTTGAGGATGTCGGCCAGAGACTGGCGCAGCACCACCTTGCCGGCCTGCACCGCTGCCGATCCCCTGTGTTGTGGCCGACGACGCAGGGCAATGCACATGCACACACATCCCAATCCATTTTAGCAGTGTGTAGTGTAGTGTAGTGTAGTGTAGTGTAGTGTAGTGTAGTGTAGTGTAGTGTAGTGTAGTGTAGTGTTTGCGGTGAAAGAAAACGATCGAGAGTGAGTGCGAACCCGGAGAGCTTGAGAGGATTGGAGTTCAGCTTCACGGCCTCCTCCACGCCCGGAAGTTTGGCGTAGGGATGCGGCAGGATGTGTTCCGCCACGTAGCTCTGTGCGCGTGTGACACGTTTCCGAGAGCGTGAGAGAAAATTCCTCGAGGCGTGTGCGTGTGCGTGTGCGTGTGCGTGTGCGTGTGCGTGTGCGTGTGCGTGTGCGTGTGCGGTGGTGAGTGTAGAATGGAATGAGTGGAATGCGCACGGGGCTGATGAGCGGGTAGCGGATGTAGGTGAGGATCTGGGCGAGCGCGCTCTCGGCGTCGGGATTGTGCGCGGCCCACCGCAGGACAGCCTCCCACACGTGCTCCTCGTCGGACACCACCAGGGCGTCCTTCACCACCAGCTCCAGCAGCAGATGACTCTCCAGACTCAGGAATTTCTTGGTCTGTGTCGACACCCCGCATGCCTCACCCGCATTAGTTGTGTGTGCGTGCGTGCGTGTGTGGTGCGTGTCGTGTGCGTGTCGTGTGTGTGTCGTGTGGTGCGGGTCGTGCCTGGCACACGCGGTCGAAGTTGTCCTGGATGAAGTGTTGGGCGGCCAGGCGGAGGGCCGGGAGGGCGAGCACGTCGGCGATGTGGAATGTGGGGCAGCACGTCGACAGGTCGAAGTGGGCCATCGCGTAGGCCAGGCAGTGGTCCGCCAGAGGCACCGGCTCACCAGGACTTGCCACGTCGCTACCATTTTCCATTGAATATTTTTCTTTTTAGAAGCAAAAATGCCATCAATAACTTAAATTGTACGCATACCTGGTGGAATCGGCGGCCGGTGGCGGGTAGAGCTTGGGCGTGTTGAGGAGGTCGAAGCGGTCGGCGGCGAGGAGGAGCGGCAGGACCTCCTCGACGAGGGAGGTGAATCGCCGGCACGTGCGCTTGTACACGCACTCCATGAGGATCCGGAACGCCGCCTCGTCGACGTCGTGCAGGGCCACCTCGCCCTCAGTCCGCTCACGCCAGCCGTGCGCGCCGCCCAACAGCGCCCACAGCGGCTCACTTCACCGACACGCAACATTAGCCTCCAATACAAAGCCAAAGCCAAAGCCAAAGCCAAAGCCAAAGCCAAAGCCAAAGCCAAAGCCAAAGCCAAAGCCAAACACAAACACAAACGCAACCGCAAACGCAAAAGTTGAGAGTGGTACCTGGCGGTGGCGAGGATTGCGCGGTGGGCCGGCAGCCGGCCGGTGGGCGGCGGGGGCGCAGCTGAGGACGACGAGGAAGCGGAAGAAGAAGCAGAAGATGAAGAAGAGTCGCCGGGGAAGGTAAGCACCACGTCGTGCCATCGCTCGCTGCCCACCAGCTCCCCGAACCAGGGAAGCGCGACCAAACCACCTGCGGCTGTTGGCACACACGACACGACCAACGACACGACACGCGCAAGAAAGTGAAAAAAGGCAGGAGAACTAAGGGCTTTAGGCGGTGTGGGGGG
The DNA here is from genome assembly GCF_000313135.1 of Acanthamoeba castellanii str. Neff. Lineage (NCBI taxonomy): Eukaryota > Discosea > Longamoebia > Acanthamoebidae > Acanthamoeba > Acanthamoeba castellanii. The sequence goes on from NW_004457442.1 coordinate 592,532, forward strand.
GGGGGTGACGAGTCGTACCTGCAGTGGCGGCGGTGAGGTGGGCCGCCAGCTGAGGCGACCAGCGCTGCGCCAGGGCCAGCAGGCCGTCGAACGACTCGCGATCCGTTGTGCGGAGCTTCACCTCGCCAGTGTAGATGAAGCGCAGCAGCTCCCGAAACTCGTCCGCCCTCGTTTCCTCTGTAGGCACGCACGCACGCACCAACCAGACCGTGTGCGGTTAGTGTGCGTGTGCTGTGTGCTGTATAGTGCAGCGCGTGGCGCGTGTGCGGTGGGTAAGGTTCGTACCTTCCGCGAGGGTCACAATGAACGGAGTTGTTCGTGGCCCTTCTGTTGGCGCACTGGCATCGAGCAGCTGCTCCAACAGCGCCGGGCACCGACAACTGAGGATGCCTAATAATAAATATATCATTAAATGTCATTAAATGAGGGAAAACGGCTGGGCGGTGCCCAGGGACTGAAAAAACTGGGCGCGTACAGCAGTGGGCGGGGAAGACCGCGGAGCCGACGTGGAAGTGGACGTCGGCAAAGAGGTCGCTGAGGAAGAGCGAACTCTCGCCCTGCCTGAATGTGGAGTGGGCCGAGAGCCGCGATAGCGAGAGGCACGACACCGGTATGGTGCCCGTCACTGCAATGTGTCGATACTGCGCGTGCGCGAGCGTTAGTGTAACCGGCTGGAGAAGGAAAGGGCTGAGGGCGCGTTATGTAGAACGAACTTGGATGGGCTTGTCCCACGAGGAAAAGCCCACGTAGCGCAGGTCCTGAAAGTCGTGGTGATCGTCCTTCCATCTCTTTGGAAATAATAAATGATGAATACCACTGGATGTGCGTGCGTGCGCAAGTGTGTGCATCACCGCAGCGTGTGTGTGCCATGCGTGTTGTGCGTCGTTGTGTGTGTGGTGTGTGGTGTGTGGTGTGTGGTGTGTGGTGTGTGGTGTGTGGTGTGTGGTGTGTGGTGTGTGGTGTGTGGTGTGTGGTGTGTGGTGTGTGGTGTGTGGTGTGTGGTGTGTGGTGTGTGGTGTGTGGTGTGTGCCGTACGATGATTTCATGGGTGCCGGGCTCTCCTTTTCCAACGACCAGCAAGCCTGTGGGATGAAGGAGCCGAACCGATTCGGGCTCAGTCCAGCAAATGAGCGCAAAGACCGGTGGGTGGCGCGTCGTACCGTTGTCAAGAAGGAACCAGTACTGGGTGAAGTGCGGCGACGTGATGACGGCGTTGGGGTTCTCCTCCTTGCGCGCGGCTGCCTGCTGCTGGCCCCGCTTCCTCACCGCAGTCTTCCTGTTCATCCACCCTGTGTGCGACGCGCGCGACGTGCACGATTCACCGTGTCAGTCGCATGTCGCACGACACATACACACCACACCACACCACACCACACCACACCACACCACACCACACCACACCACACGCATCACCGCACCCCCGATGACGACTTCGTAGTTGGGCGACTGGTCGGCGAGGCCGTCTCGGCCCTCAACGCGGGAGGTGTCCTTGTTGAAGCTGACGTGGATGTCGTTCGTTGCCTGCGCCTCGAACGTCACTGTCCCCGCCGCCCCACAGGCGTGAGAAAAAAAAAGAAATATATAAATAAATATAAATGCAAGAATAAATGAATCATAAGAACACGCTGCGGTGCGTACCGAAGGCGCGGCCTGTGGCAGGCAGGTGGAATTGGTCGTCCACTGGCCACACAAATATGCTGTCAGCGTTCCTAGAGACCACACCAATCAAAAATTGTATTGTTCATATATTATGGTACATACCCAGCCATACGTAGGAGCCCATCATGGGGCGGAGGGGAAGCACGTTTTGGGCACTTGCATCCACAATGTGCCGCACGTGCACCGGGTCCATCATTCTCACCGTAGTTCTGCACTGTCACTGGAGAGAGGAAAAAAAAAGAAATGCCCCTTTCCTTTGTGCATAATTTTCACACATTACACCATGGTAATTCTTCAGAGCCTGTTCACGTGCCTGCTTGAAGACTACTACTTACCACTTTGAGAGGGTACCCTTCAATCCCTAACCACTCCAGGAGCTCCCCTGTTGGTGGAACGTTTTTTCATCTTTTTCTAATTGTCTTTCTCTGGGCGCACCTTGGTTGTATGTCAGCCAGATTTCTGTTTGAAGAAAAACACGTTTGCGTGCACAGGAAAATGCACAGGGGGCAAAGCATCAGTAAGCTCAAGAGGGGCTGGCACCAGCGCAGACATGCAGGCAAACGAGGAGGAGGAACCTGAGATTCACGAACTGTTTGAAACATGGGAGAGCCAGGTACGCCATCTTCTTCAATTCCTGAACCCACCTGAAGCTGGTGCCCCACCAGGTCAACGTCTACTTCACCCTGACGCGCCCAACCAAGACCCTGCGTCAGGCACGACATCGTGGCGAAGAGTGCAGGGTACCACTGTGGCGCTGTCTGGCAGTGCACAGAAACAAAAACTAAAATGATTGGGCGTCCAGGCCGACAGGACGGGCAACTGCTGCATGGGCAGGACCTGCCTGTGCTACCAGCAGCGCGCCGAATGCGGCGGTGACTGCCCCTGCAAGTGCAGAGCACTCGGTACTCTGCAGCAGCCGTCGCATTCTTTTCTTCTCGCCAGCTTTGATTTTTGAACGAGTCATGGATCTGCAGCGCACGGCATTTGCCAAAATCAACAGATGCGCAGGGCAGGCAGCGTGCAGTGCTATGTGGTTCGCGACCACAGCAAGCGGCACAACCGGTTCCTCGTCGACCAGCCGGTCAAGAGTGGCCAGTTTGTGCGAGCTCCCCGGCCAGTCACCAACCATTACTTTGGATTGCCATCGTTTGACTTGGAACGCATGCTCTATCACCACATCCCCAGATCATCGAAATGACCGGCATCTTCATGGAAACAGAGCGCCTCAAGCAGGTACGGAGCCGCGCTTGTTGTTGCATGCGCAACACGAGTTCACTCTGTGGGCGATGTCGTTCTTTTGTTGACACTGTACCTCCAATCAGTCCGAACTGCCCGAACTGGGGGACTACCACGTCATGCACTGTTACCAGCATGCCCAAACTAATATGACTCTCGACATGCGGTACAACTCGCACACCCACCCCCAAGGCTCTCCTGATTGGCTGATGATAAAATTATGATCACGCGCACACACAACCAGAATGTTCGGTAATAAGTCCAGGTACATCCGGAGCGTTTGCCAGGGGTGTCGCCCTTCGGCCCGCGTGGTCGAGGTGTTCGTAGACTGCGACCTGCATCTCGGTATTTCTCCCCATCATCCCGCTTTGCCTGGATGAGGCCTCACCACAACATCTTCGTGGGTCGTGCGTGTCGCGTGTTGCACGCATCATGTCGTGTGCGTGCGCGACACCAGGAGTGTTTGCCAGGCGGGACCTGCGGACTGGCGAGGAGGTGACGATTCCGTTCGACCGGGATCCTTCGCCGGAACACATCATTCGGTGTCCGCAGCTGATCCCAAACGCGTGCCTCTTCAAGTAGGGCTCTTCACGATCTGTTTATTTTATTCATTTTAATTTCTACATTTTTTTGCTGATCAAATGTCGCGTGCAGAGCGCGGGACAGCAACGATCAGCGGTTCACCAGCCATCCCTACGTCGAGCCACGAAATTTGGACATCTACCGATTTCTGATCAGTACCGCGATGAATCGCACACGCCACCACCGCACGACACACGACACCGCACGGTGTGCCGCTCACTGTGTATGTTCTTTGCTGTGCGGTGGTGTTGCGCAGAGGTGATGGTGATGGACCCCAAGGCCTACAATCGGTTGCAGAGGATGTGGGGCCTGCCCCGCACCAAACTGCGTCGCCAGATCGCTGCTGCCCGCGGCGATCAGGAGAACACGGCCACTAGGAAGAGCACCAAGCGAGTCCGGCCGCCGCCCGACAAGGGCAAGGAGCGACTCTCGTCCCTGGCCGACGTCGCCGCCGCCGCAGAGGAGCCACACGCCGAACACGCGCCTCATGTCGATAGCACGGACGGCGTGGGCGACGACGACGACAACTACGATGAGACGACGGGCGGCTGGTGGCAGCTGACGGACGCCGAGCGGGACATGCTGCCGATGGCGTTCCCGGAAGCCGAGATGGTTCGATTGGACCTTACCGACCAACCTGTTGTGGCGCCGCCTCCTCCTCGCCCAGTCATTCATGACCCTCCCACTTTTCTGCAGGACTGCCAAGTTCTGGTAAGCCGCTCTGTGCGCGCGTGTGCGTGTGTGAGTGTGTGTGTGCGGTGGTGCGTGTGCGTTCACGATCGATTGGTTGACGAATGGGAACAGGATCAGATATGGGACTGGACGCGCACAAACGTTGAGTTCGTGCGCGATGCAGCCGCCTGGAGCGCAATGGTGAGGAAGTATGCGAAGGACAAGTCTATTCCAAACCTTAACATCAATTTGAACTGGTAACGCAGCACACTTGGCCCACCACACACACGCGACACACACACTCACCACACACACACGCGCGCGACACACACACGACACGCGACACACAAGCACACACACACGACAAGCACACACACACGATACACACGACACACACAAGGGCCTGATGAGTCGTGTTAACACAGGGCGCGCTACAACGTGAAGAAGGACGAGAAGAGTATCCTGCCCAGGAGCTTTGTGTCAAAGAGCAAGCTCATGACCGAGCTGACGCACCTGGTCCACTTGACGATCAATCCCTGCGAGTGTCAGTTCTCCGCCACAGCTTTCCAGAATCTTACTCGATTCACCAATCTCAGGTACCATCAAGCCTTCTCAAATGGTTCTTCATTCTTCGTTTTTCTTTCTTCTTCGCTCTTCTTCGCCCTGGATCCACGCTCCAACAACATCATAGGTCGCTTGGAGTGGATGGCCTGGATTGTGTGAGTGATGAAGTCCTCGAGCCATTTACGGCACTGCAAAACCTGGTTCACTTGGTACGTACGACCTGACCTTGAATATCACAAGCACGGTCATCAGCTCACCTCACATTGCTTGTGGAATGCAGAGAGTGCGCCAGTGTCCAGGTGTCACCCTCCAGGGTCTCCAGAATTTCTCTTCAGGCCTCAAGAGCCTCGACCTGGGCCAAGGTCAGATCATTACACAGGACAACCTACCCACCCTCTTCCGCATCTTCCCCGGTACTACCACCTCAACACACCACACACACACACACACACACACACACACCATTAATTATCACGTGTTGGTTGCTTATTGTCCTGTTCTGGTGCAGGGCTCGTAGGGCTGACCCTTGACAGTTCTCCGAGAGTAACGGATGAGCTTGCCATGCGCCTCCCCTATGCCAGGGGCTCGTCTTCGTCATCTTCATTTTCTTCATCGGCAGCCCCGAGCTACTGCCCGCTCATTTCCCTCAGCCTCCAGGGCTGTGGTGAGCTGAGCCAGTTTGGTGTCAACACCATCTGCCCAGAGTACTTCCCCTTCCTTACCGCACTCTCGGTGGGCCACTGTGCTTCACTCCCCGCCGAGTTGGCTCTGCTGACCAGACTCTCCCGCCTGGACATCAGCGGAATCAGTACGCCCCACCCGTGTGCGTGCGATGCGTGCGTGAGTGCGTGCGGTGCATGAGTGTGTCGAATGTGGTGGATGTCTTGACCTTGTTCTTATTGTGGTTGGGGCAGTCAATCTACCGTCGGACATCAGTCACATTCTTGCCCGCCTCGAGGGGCTCACCTACTTGGGCGTGGCCAATACGGGCATGCTCTTTGATGTACACACCCTCACTCTCGCATACGTTTAGTCATGGGCATCTGTCAACGCTAAAGCGCAAGGGCATGCCGTCACGACAGGACTTGTGCACAGTGGGCAACACCCTGCGCAGGCTGACCGAGTTTGATGTGACCTCTTGCCATGCTGTCAAGGGACACGAGGGATTGCTCCAGCTGCGCCTCCCTCCCGGCTGTAAGCTCATCTTCTGAGAACACAAAATCTTTGTTGGCGTTTGATGGCCTCTATGGGTGGGGTCGGCGGTGGTTATTCACGACACGTCATCAGCTGTCGGCCCGCAGGGTGTCCTTGAGGGAGGCGAAGGAGGCGAAGATGGCGCCGATGGGGCCGTTGCCCTTACCGCCCTCCTTGGCCACAGCAGGGTGCGGGCTGTCGCTGCTGCTGCTGGGCTTTTCGAGCTTGGCCGAGTCGCCGCGGTACTTGGCCTTCTTCTTCTCGACCTCGCACTTGAGCGCCTTGTAGCACTTCTTGATCTGCTGGTCCTCGTTGTCCTTGAGCTTTTCCCACAGCTGCTCGCGGAGCCACTTGCGCCCGAGGGTCTGGGCCTCCTTCTTGCGCTGCTTGGCGGTCATGGCGAGCGAGCGTGTGTCCATGAGGTCGGACACGGTCATGTGCTTGAGGCCCTCGATCACCGAGTCGAAGCTCACCAGCTGCCGCATCTCCTCGCACGACAGCTTGGCGCGCTCCATGTCGTGGAAGCGCAGCAGCGGCATGTCCTTGCGCAGCGGCGACATAAGGATGGCTTCGTTGATGCGGTAGTGCTCGCGCAGGAAGGCCACGTAGGACTTGACCAGGTGGTCGCGGAAGCCCTGGCGCTTGCGCTTGAACATGCGCCCGTGGTTGTTCTCCCGCCAGAACTCGCGCGCCGGCCGCGCGGCCTCGTCGCCCTGCACGATGTGGCCCGCCCCGCTCAGGAAGAGCCGCGTCCCGCAGTGCACGTAGAGCCGGCGCGGCACGAACGGCACCAGGTCGTTGTTGTTCGTCAGCCGGAAGAACACCGCGCCCGCCGAGTGCGCCCGCAGCTCGTACGCGAACTGCTCGTTGCCCACCTTGGGCTGCCCGAACGTGTACACGCCTGACCCAAAAGCGAAAACAAACGCACAACGCACAACGCACTAGGCGGGTTAGAGACCAGCACTCAGCTGAGGCAACGACAGGAGAAGAGGTGGCCGTATGTACCCTTGATGAGAGGCTCCCGGCGCGACGCGGCAACCTGCGGTTCGTCGGAGGAGGAACTGCTGCTGCTACTGCTACTGCTCGTACTCGGGCTGGTACCCGTACAGGGCAGGGTTCTGGCGGGAGAGCACAAGAGAGTGAACTACCGCCACCCCTCGCGCCACGTGCCTGAAAAGAGATCGATCGAGGAAGGGGGGCGCACTTGAGGAGGAAGGGCGACGAGGGGAAGGTGAAGTAGGCCAGGCACATGTTGGCCAGCGCCCCGCCCAACGAGTGGCCCGTGATGTACCTATTGAAGCCCCAAACCCGATACAGGACGCGTGTGAGTGAGAAGAGCATGCATGCGCTAGCAACGGAGGCCGAAAGAGAAGACCGGTAGTAATGAAAGGAAGGAAGACGGGCAGCGTACAGCGGAAGGGACGGGTTGAACTCGAGGCCCTTGGCGATGAAGTCCACCACCTGCTCGAGTACCGAGGTGAGGGCTCGGTTGAACCCGTTGTGCACCTTGACCGCGGGCATATCGGGAAAGGGTTCCGTCTGCGAACAACACGCACACACCACACGCACCACACACAGCACGGCGCACACACAGCACACGCACAGACGGAAACAAATGGTGAGCTCGACCGACGGCTGGGGTGAAGACAGAAAAGAAGGCGTGCCTGCACCGTACCTCAGATATCTTGATGTTGGTTGACCAGTCCCTGCTGGACTCGGTGCCGCGAAAGCAGATCACGATGCAGTCCTTGCCATAGGCGCCGAACCCCTGCGTGTCCGTCTCGGCGTTGTGGAAGAACTCCATGCCCTCCCACTCTACACGCGCGGGTGAGCAACAAAGAAAAAGAAAGGAAGAGTAAAGAGAACAGGAGGAGGTGCGGTACCCCAGATGCGGGTGACGACGTGACGGATCTGGGCGGGGGAGCGATAGGCGAGGGCTGCTGCCGTGGCAAGCCAAAGGCAGTGGTTGGGGTTGTACGCCGTCTTGCCTGTAGAAAAGCAATTAGATGGGGATTAGAGATGAAGCCAGATTGAGGCGCAGGTACCGCGCAGGCCGCTGGTGTCGAACGGGGGCATGTCGTTCTTCGCGTACTTGACGCCGCACCATTCAACCGATTCCTCGCTCCAGCCCTCGTCTTCGCCATCCTCCCCACAGGGCTCAATCGTGCCCTCCTCGAGCACCTTGCCCGGCCCGCTCTTCTTGTCGGGATCATCATCTCCTTCGTGATCTTGCTGCTTGTCCTTGCCCTTCTCGATGGAGGATCTTCTGCGACTGGTGCTGCCCTTGTCCCCCCTTGGGCCATCGAGAGAATGGGAATCGCTACTCGTCTGTAGTGGGCTGTCCTCTCCATCCATGGACGGGGCGCGACCCAGGCAAGCGATGCTACTCATCCTCCACGTACTTGGCCGCCAGCTCTTCTTGGGCTTGGTAATGCTCGACATCGAGGCCGAAGATGACAGCCCTGCTGCACTATTGATGTTCGATGATGCGAGGGCGGCGCCATCGCTCGATGATCGCGCGTGGCCGCGGTTCCTGCTGCGCCGTTTCTCCTCCTTCTCCCTCTGCTTCTGCAGCTCCTTGTCGATCTTGCGTTGTTTCTTATCCTTCTTGTCCTCCCGCTTCTCCAGCTTGCGCTCTCGCCTGCTCTTCTTCACCTTCGGCTCCGGGCTCTTCTCCTTACCACCCTTCTTCTTGGCGCTCTCCGTCTTCTTCTGATCCTTCGTTCGGCCGCTACACGCGAACGCCGTCTGGTTGCGTGTCTCGCCCTGGAGCTGGCATGCCGCGAGTAGCACTCGCATGTCCTCCTCCTCTTCCTCGGCCTCGCGTAGCGCCCTCTTCTCGGCGTCCTCCTCGCGCCCCCGGTTGTTCGTCTTCTTCTCCATCTTCTTCCCCTCCTTCTCCTCCCGCTTCCGCTCTCGCTTCTCCCGCCTCTCCCACTTTAACTGCTTCTTCCTCTCCCGCCTCTCCTCGCCTTTCCTCACCGCAACTGCTTCCGCGTCCTCCTCATCTTCTACTTCGTTCTGCTGCGCTCGTGCTTTGTTCGTTTCTTCTCCTATCTCTGGCTGGTCTGTCTCTTCGTCATCGTCCTGGGGCCATGTCTCCAGCACGTTGCGTGTGCTCGTCATCGTGGTCGTAGTCGTGGTGCTGCTGCTGTTTTCCTCGGTATCGTCGTGCAGAGAGGACGAAGAGGTGACGATGCACGACGAGCGTTTGAGGTGGGGCAGGTAGAAGGCCGGCGTGGCAGGGGCGCTGGCGACTGCAGTGGGCTCCTCCCTCGGCCCAGGCAGCTCGTAGGAATGCGAGCCCGGAAGGGGCGGAGGCGAGGCGGCGGCAGGCTGGAGGGCATTGGTGACGGGCAGCAGGGCCGGCGTCGAGGTGGAGAACTTGCGCCGTTTGAGGCCCAATGACCACAGGAGGTGCATGTGAAGTGGGACGTCGGGACTTGTTAGTCGGGTTGTGTTGTTGTGAGCCCCTCTCCCCTGACGGTGTGGTTGGGTTCTGCCGATGGCTTGAAAAGGCTGCGGTTCAGGCGGAAGGCAGGAGAACGTGTGTTGATGGGGCGGACTGATGGGGTATGGCTAAAACACTCACCTGCCCTCTGGACTGGCGCCCCAATCTGATCGCACAGGACCAGCCCACCGACCCAATTACCGACGAATCCCTAACTTTATTTTGGCTGAGGAGTCGGCGGAAAACACGTCATTCGGTTAACCTGGGCCGGAAATTGGAAAACCGATTTTGTTTGTGCCCAATCACATGCGAGTTGGTTACAGGGGATCACAAGCTCACAGGGGGTCATCTATGGGTGCAGCTCGTACTACTCGTTACGAGGCCGAGGGCTGCGGTGGTGAAGAGGCGGCAGAGGAGCCCTTCCTCTGCGCGGCGACGGCCTTGTAGTCCACCCGCCGCATGCGTGCCCACGACCGCAGGCCTTCACCACCGCCATCGCCGCCGCTGCCGCCGCTCTTCCCGTTCTCGCCCGCCGCCACGTCGTCGGCGCCATCGGCATGGCCGTTGGCAGTCGTGCCGGCGCCCTCGTCGCGGAGAGCAGTTTGATACGCGGAGAAGGCCGACCTGGGCAGGGTGCGGGAGGAGTAGGAGCCGCCGGATGACGATGGCGACGATGGCGACGACGACGACAATGGTGATGATGGCGATGAGAATGAGGCCGGCGGCGATGCGCGGGTCTTAGCCGACATCTTCTCGAAGCGCTCCGACATCTGCTTGGCGATGCCGCGCGGCGGCGACGCGGCCGCCTCGCCGTCCAACGCCACCCGACGCGAGGACATGGGCGAGTGCGGGCGCGCGTGGATGTCGATGGCGCCCACGTAGCCCTCGACGTCGCTCCCAGCCGCCGCGTGTGGCGCCCGTCGCTTCTGCTGCTGTGACGGCTCACTACTGTCGACCGTGTCGTCGCCGCCGTTGACATCCATCGACGCGCGCTCCTCGCTCTGCTGCTGCTGCTGTGGCTTTTGCTGCTGCTGCTGCTGCTGCTGGGCAGTGCGGAGGCTCTGCAGTTCGTCGGTCATGCGCCGGTCGGACTCGCGGCGCTGGGCGCGGAGGCGCTGGATCTCGTCGTCGCGTCGGCGCGCCTCGAGGGCGGCGAGCTTGAGCTTGCGCGACTCGTCCTCCCGCTCGCGGCGCAGCTGCTCGACTAGGCCCATCAGCGCGTCGCGCTCGGTCCGCAGGTCCTCGCGCCTGCGCTTGACCTCGCTTAGCTCCTCCTCGAGCTTGTCGATGTCCTCCTCCGATTCGACCAGCAGCACCTTCATCGCTTTCTCGCGCTCCTGCATCTCCCGCACCTGCTCGCGCAGCCGCTGCTCCTCCTCGCTGCGCTCACCCTCCGCCTTCTCATCGGCGCCGGCCTCGGTCTCGCCCCTTGCCTGCTCGTCGTGCGCGCGCTGCAGGCGCTCGGTGTCGGCGCGGGCCGAGCGCAGGCGCTCTTCGAGCCGGCGCCGCCGGTCGTCGGCGCGCTCGCTCTCGGCCTGGTGCTCGTCGCACTTGGCACGCCAGCGGTCGGCGTCGACGCGTTCGACGGCCACCTTGCGGGCCAGCTCCTCCTCCCGCTCCGCGGCCGCCCGCTGCTGCTCCTTCTCCCGCGCCTCGCTCGCACTTGCGCGCCCGACCGCCGCCGCGAGCTGGGCCTCCTTCTGCTTGAGCTCGGCCCGCAGCTCGTTCACCTCGGCCACCGCCCGCTCGTCGCCGTCGTCTTTCGCCTTCTTCGCGTCGTTGAGCTGCAGCTCGAGGCTCTCCGTTCGTGACCGCAGTTCGTTGGACTCGACCTCTCGCCGCTTCAGCTCGTCTCTCAATTGTTGGCATTCCTCGGCATGCCCGCGCGCCAGCGCATTCCGCTCCCTTTCGTGCCCCTGGGCCTGCAGCTCGGCGCGCTCGTTCGCGGCTCGGGCATCGGTCTCGAGCCGGTGGTGCTCCTTGCGGATTAGGGCCAGGTCCGCCCTAGCGCGCTCGAGTTCGCAGCACGCCGCCTCGTTTTCGCCCCGCAGTCGCACCAGCTCTTCGCCCTCGCGCTCCAGCTGGCTTGCCCTGCCGTCGCACAGGCTCTGCAGCTCCTGGTTGTGCTTCTGGGCTTCGCCCAATTCACCCGCATTTCGCTCCAGTTCGCCCCGCAGGCGCTTCGCCTCTTCCTCCGCCGCGCTCGCTCTCTCTGCGAGTCGCCTCGCCTCGCTCGCGGCGGTCTCGCTCTCGTGCGCGAGCCGCTGCCTCTCCATTTCGCTTTCGCCCCGCTCATGTTGGGCGCGTTCGTCGGCCGCCCGGGTCCGCTCCTCCAGTCGCTCCATCTCTTGGCGGAGCCGCGCCTGGTCGGCCGTGGCAGCGGCCAGCTGCTGGGCCAGCCCGTCGTTCTCGCCCCGCAGTCGCTCCGCCTCGCCCTGCATCGCCTCGCGCTCTCGCCGCAGCCGCTCCTCCACCTCCTCGGCGTGCGCACGCCCCAGGCCAACCATGCCGGCCTGCTGGGCCTGCAGCTCCGCGAGCTCGGCTTCTTTCCCCTTCAGCCGGTCGAGCGCACCGTCGCGCTCGGCCCGCAGGCCCTCCGCCTGCTTCTCCAGCCGCTCGGCCTCTCCAGCGAGCCTCTTGCGCTCGCTCTCTAGCTCCGCGCGCCGGGCGTCGTGCTCCCGCCGCTGCGTCTCAGCGCGCTCATGGGCTGCCTCGGTGGCGGCCTCGAGCCGGTCCTTCTCCTCGCGAAGGCGGCCGTGATCGGTCCTGAGCGCTTCGAACTCGGCGAGCAGCGTCTGCCGGGATTCGATCGCGCGTCGCAGCTCGGCCGTCTCCTGCTCCGCACGCTCGTGCCGGGCCTGCTCCCGCGCCTCGGCCTCCAGCGTGGCCCGCGCCATCTCCTCCCGGAGCTGGTCCAGCTCTTCGGTGCGGGCTTCAAGCCAGCGTCTGGCCTCGTCGGCACTCAGTTCGGCGCGCTCGACGCGTTGCGCGAACTCGCTCAGCTGCGACTCCAGTTCCAGGACCCTCCGGCTGCGCTCCGCGCCTTCCTGGCATTCCCGGGAGGCCAACAGCTGCTCCAGATTCCTGGTCGCAGCTTCGGCCGAATCCGCCCGCAGCCTGTGGGCCGCCGCCTCCTGCGCCGCACCCTCCGCCTGCCTGCGCGCCTCTTCGAGCCTCTCCTCCAATCGGCTAATCGCGTCGGCCGATTCGCTCAATTGGCTCCGGAGCTCCTCCTTGGTCGCCTCCACGCGCGCCCGCTCCTCTGCCAGCGCCCTGGCCAGGCCGTCGACCTGCTCCCCGGCCCGCCGGAGCTCCGCCTCTTGCTCGTCGCGCGCTGCCGTCGCCCGGCCCAGCTCGCCCTCCGCAGCCACGAACCTGGCCTCCGCTTCACCGAACGCCCGTCGGTCGGCCTCCGCCCGGGCCTCGAGCTCCTCGAGCCGCCCGCGCAGGCCGGCCAGCGCGGCCTCGGCGGCGTCGGCACGCGCGCACTCGCTCTCGAGGCGGGCCTCCCTCTCGCGGTGCTGGCGCTCGCTGTCGGCCCGCTCCCGGTCGCGCTCGGCCTCGGCGCCCTTCTTCTCGTCAAGCAGGCGCAGGATGACCACCTCCTTCTCGCCCAGGGTGCGGCCGAGGTCGGCGCTCGAGCGGGCCACGGTGGCCAGCGAGGCGGCCACCTCGGGCAGGCTGCTGGTGGCGGCCTGCAGCTCCCGCTCGGTGACCTGCCGCTTGCGCTCACTGTCCTCGAGCTGCGCGCGGGCGGCGGCCAACTGCTCGCGCAGCGCATCGGCGCTCCGGGCCAGCTCGTCGGCGCGCGCCGTCGCGCGGTCATGCTGGTCGCGAAGCGCGCGCAGCTCGTGTCGCACGTCGTCCAGCTGCTTCTCCTTCTTGTTGACGCGCCGCTGCACGCCTTCGACGAGTGCCTCGGCCTCGCGGCGTCGCTGGTGGCCGAGCTCCTCGGCGGCGGCCCGCTCGGCCGCCAGGCGCTCCACTTCGCGCCCGTGCTCCGCCGCGAGCTGGGCGGCTGCGAGCTCGCCGCCGGCCTTCATGGCCTGGACGGCCTGCTCCTTGTCGGCGAGCTCGCGTCGCAGCTCGTCGAGCTCCTTCTTGAGCTGCTCGATGGTGGCCTCGAGCTGGGCCACCTGCCGCTGCTCGTCTTCGCTCTCCGACGAGCTGCTGGTGAGCTCCTCGGCCAGGCCGTCGTTGTCCTGCTCCTGGTCAAAGGCGGCCCGGCGACCGCCAGCAGTGGCGGCGGCGGCGCCGGGCCGTAGGAACTGCTTGAGGTCGGTGATGGTCTGATCCTTCTCGATGGACACGTGCACGGCCGACGTGTTGCGCCTCCGCCCAAGGGACCTAAAGTCCAATCGCTTAACCCGTGCCTTGCCACGCGGCGATTCGTCCATTTTCCCTTCACTATATATACGCATATGTGCATGTACACACAGCCATATATGGACATATGAATATGATATACATATAGAGAGAGAGAGACGGAGAGATGTCGTACGATGGAGAGAGGGACTCGAAGGGCACGTTGTCGTGGTGGTTCTTGAAGTAGGTGATGTAGGCCACGAGGCTGCGCTCGTCGATGAGGTTCTGGGCGGCCTTGGCCTTCTCCAGGAAGAAGTCGCCCTCGTCGAGCAGCCGCGGGATCTTGAGCTTGTCCGCCGCCGCCGCAAACGCCCGCTGCAGGTTCTCCTCCCCGTCCGTGCACTGCTCACACGGCGATGCATTGCGTCAGCGCCGGACGAAGACGAAGAGAAGACGAAGAGAAGAAGAAGAAACGCACGTTCATGACTTCCTGCATGTTGATCGGGCTATCGGTCCCGCATAGCTTGTCCACGAGAAAGCACATGGCCTTCCCGTCCTGCCACCTGCAGATGTAAGTGCACGTGTATCGATGAGACACCAGCGCAGAAGCCAAGCAGGCCAGTGCTGGAAGGCGATGTGGGGCGTACGTCTCGTAGGCGAGGTCCTTCACGTTGAGCTCCTTAGGCACCAGGCCCCGGATCCACACGAGAAGGCCCCACTCAAATGACAGCTTGGTCCTGGTACAATCCACCCGCCGCCCCGACCACCACGCCAGTTCCGATTGTTAGACGATTAAGGCATTCAAAGAATGCAGCCGAGCGCCAGAGAGGGGAGACCCAGGCCTGGTACCTCTGCTGCGGGCTCATGGGCGCCGTGCCTTCGCCCAACGAAGTACTGCGCGTACGCCCCTCCCTACGAGACACGAGTTAGATGGTTAGCCAACCACAGGGAATGTGTGTGTGTGAGAGAGAGAGAGAGAGAGAGAGACGAGAAAGGACGTGAATGGTGGCGGTGGGCACCTGGGAGAGGCGAGAGCGGCGAGCTCTTCGGCCGATGGGCGCCATCGGCAGTGGTAGTGGAGCATCAGCTGCCACACGACCTCGGCCAACGCCGCCGGCTTGCCCTCCACCACATCTACCAGACATGTCGACACCACCAGCAACAGCCGCAGCAGCCATCAGCGAAGCCCGTGAGCGTCGTTGCTTGGAAGAAGGGAGGGAGGTACCGGCCGCCTTGTAGCCGCGACAACGAATCCCGTCGGCCTCCATGGCCGCCATGGCCGCGTTCACGTTGGCCAGCTTGTCCGCCCTGTCAGCCGGCCCACAAACCCCCCGAGATCAGATCATCCTGATTAGCCACCGTTGCATGGAAAGGGAAGAGCGGAGAGGCGAGAGAGAGAGAGGGTAAACGTGCAGCGTGAGGGCCGACGCGGGAGCGTCACGAAAGGTGAGCGGGCGGCGGGAGAGGCGTTGAACGAGGCGACACAGGCCCGCGCCGTCGGCGAGGGTCGCCAAAGCCTGGTTTTGGTTCGGGTTCTCCTCCCCTGCCGGCGCTGGTGCTACCGCCGCCGCCGCTGCGCCGTCATCGCCTCGGAGGAGCATCAGGGTCACCCAGCGCCCCAGCGTCTGCGCGGAACATGGCGTCGACACACAAAGAGAGAGAGAGCGCGCGCGCGCCGGCGTCAGAAGAAACCACTACACATAGGAAAAGAGGAAAGGCCAATAATATAACAATGACGAGGGTGATGCGGCTAAGGAGGAAGGACATGAGGAGGAGGAGAAACCTTGTGCTGAGCAGGAGGAGGAGCGAGTCGGCCATCCTCCCGTGCGGTGGAGACGATGGCAGCAAGGCTCGTCCACATCCTCGCGAAAATGGGGCTTCAGGAGATTTAATCCGCGCTACACGAATTGTCACTCGCACGCCCCCTCCTACTAAGCTCACTTCTACCACAAGCCAGGAGTGTAGTGTGTTGATGCTCCTCGTGGCTGCGCTATTTGGTTGCTTGGTCGCCGCCAACGCAACTGCCCCTCCGCCAAGCCTGATCAAGGAAAAGAAAAGAAAATACATGAATAACTTGAATAGTGTCTTCATTTTATTTGTTTATTTTTTTTCTGTTCTCCATCACATTCAGGCAAGATGACAGACGACCTGGTGTTGGACTCGCGAATCCGGGACTGGGTGTTGCTGCCCATCGCGCTGGTGATGTTCCTCATCGCCATTCTGCGCAACAACATCTCCCTTCTCCTTCATTCTGAGCGCAAGCCTGAGCTCCAGAAGGTCCAAGAACGGTACGTGGCCACTTAGATTGTTTCTCTGCTGCCATCGTCTCCGGAAAGCTACAATCCGGACTGCAACCCTCAACATCGAAAATTAAAAATGCTAGCACGGAAACCAAATGCAAATAATTTGTTGTTCGCTTGGCCAGGCAAACGCTGATCCGAGCTTCACGGATGCGACTCAATGGCCACAAGTTGCCGCTGGCCTCGTTCCTGCAGCGCAAGGCGTTCTTTAACGATGCGAGGGTACTTACTGCAGCCAAGTCTCGTTTCTGGTGTGCCGCGCTGCTTGCTACAACTTTCCGCTTACTTGCTACGTGGTTTTGTTCCGACCGTGCACCATGGGTGTGGCGCTGCAGGAGGGCGTGCTGGTCATGGAGGAGGAGGACAGCAGCGCCAGCAACCCGCTGGCCAACCCCATGATGGACCCCATGAACATGGTGTACGTGTTCCACCGCCGCGTAGGATTAATTTGTTATGACCGGTCGTGTTGTTGTCGAGTTTGCTCGCGAGCGCCAGCTGTGCTCACACCACTCATCCCCTTCTTCAACGCGTATATGCGCTGCGCAGGGACATGATGAAGAAGAACGTCACCATGCTCGTACCGCAGTTGCTCATCGTCGGTTGGGTCCAGTATTTCTTCTCCGGCTTCGTGCTTGGTACCTCTCGACCATCTTCCCCCCCCCAATCTCCATGGGAGTTCCATCGCTAATCTCGTTCTTTCTCGTTCGTTCGTTCTTTGGTTGTTCGCGTCGTGGCCATCGCCACCACCCGCAGTGAAGATTCCGTTCCCGCTCACGCTGCCCTTCCGAGGCATGCTGCAGCGGGGCATTGAGCTGGCGGGCCTCGAGGTGACCTACGTGAGCTCCCTCTCGTGGTACTTCCTCAACCTGTTCGGTCTTCGTGGCATCAACTCCCTCGTCTTGGGCGAGGCTAACGGTACGCTGCCATGCCAACCTTGGGTTGCCCAAACCAACTTTGTGTGCGCACCCCCGCGGAATGACTGACGTGCGCTGCGGGCACGTGCTGTTGTGGAATACAGCGGCGGACGACACGAAGCTGATGCAGCAGCAGATGATGATGGGCGGCGGCGGCCCGATCGACACCAAGAAGCTCTACAAGGCCGAGCGGGAGAACATCGACCTTGTCGAGCACAAGTGGGCCGTAGAGGACGCCGAGAAGAGACTGCTCAACCAGAAGAGCAGCAGCAGCAGCAGCAAGGCCTCTGCTTCCCGAGAGTAAGGTACAGATGCTTGCCTTGGCGTGAACGGCAACCTACCCCAAAGCACCGTTGCTGCAAATAAATAAATGCAATCACTAGATTGATCTGCTGAGCTTGTTTGGTGGTGAATGGAATGAAGTGCATGACGAAGTCAAGTGTACCATTACTTACAATGGTTGGGTTGGTTGGTTGGGATCAAACGACGGTGGCGGAAAGCGAGGCATCGGCGACGACGCGGAACTCGAAGGGCCTGTTGCCGTAGAGGAGCTGCTGGTCGGTGTCCCACGAGAAGAGTGCGGCACCGGCCGTGCGTCCGAAGAGGTTGAGCTCGATCACCATCACCCGGTCCTCACATACCACAAAGTCGCACACGCAGTCCTCCACGGGCAGCAGTTCAGCCACCGTTGTCTGCAACGCACGACACACACACACACACCACGACACGCCAAGAAGAAGAAGGTCAGAGAACGCCACGCAGGAGAAAAAGCGGCTGTGCTGCCGCTGTGTTCGTTCTCATCCCTCCCAGTTCACTTGAACGCACCTCGAAGAAGGAGAGGACGCGTGTCTTGACGTCGGCCCATTGGGCAGGCGACACCCAGGGAAAGTAGCACATCGAGAAGTACTGCGAGAGGGCGGTCAACCGCCGATTCCGCACGAACCCGCGCAGTTCGAACACGTTGGGAATGTCTGCTCTCACGCCCGCGCGCACACACATACACACGCACCAAAACAGAAAAGTTGTTTGCAGAGTAAGTAGTTGGTGTTAGGTGTTATCTGGTGCAAAAGGAAAAGAGAAGAACGCAGCCATTGATTGGGGGCGAGGCACGCACCCAACCACTCGCGTACCACCAGCTTGATGGCGAAGTCGTCAGAGGGGGTGTCCAGAGCCTCCTTGAGGTCGACCCATATGCGCTTGCTGGTCTTGAGCATGTCCACCGCCTCCGCCCCGCTCGTCACGCTCAGGCAGAGCGCCCCGCACCGCTGCATGATCGCCTGCTCCACGCTCTCCGGCATCGGATCTGATGGTCATTCCGCCCCCGCCCCCGCCCCGCGCACGGCCGTGGTAAGCGATGCTACCGCGTGCGTGTGTGCGTGTGCGGTGGTGCGTGTGCGTGTGCGTGTGCGGTGGTGCGTGTGCGTGTGCGTGTGCGTGTGCGTGTGCGGTGAACGTGTTCTTCCTCTGCGTACCGGGAAGATTGTAGAGGGCGGTCCACTCCTCGGTCACCTGGCGCAGCGTGAGCTCGAACTTGGGGAGGTGGAACACCACGTCCTTGGGGCTCCGGGTGGAGATCTTGACAAAGGCGCGGCCCCCGAACTCGGGTGACTGGATGACGCTCTGCAGCTTGTCCGCCAGCTCCTCTGCGAGCCGCCGCTTTCACGAGTGAGTGGCGTGCGGACGCGCAGTAAGACGCCGCCAACGGCGCGCCAGAGAGAGAGAGGTGTCAGGTGGGGCGCATACCGAGCACGCGCGAGTGCTCGTCCAGCAGTTGGGTGCCCAGGTGGAGAGCCTGGTAGTGGTGGACCAGCGCCTCCGCCTCGCGCAGCCTCATCGGGAAAGTCTAGGCAGCCCCGCGGCGACACGTTAGACGGGTGAATCTTTGTGCCGCACCACGACGCACACAACACACACACACACAGAGAGAGAGAGAGAGATTGCGCCCAGGAGAGAGCCCGTACGAGCGTGCGGAAGGTGTGGGAGCCCAGCGCGGGAGCCCACCGGTCCACGGAGTAGGCGGCGTCGTAGATCGCCAGCGCCGTGGTCTTGGTCTGCAGATGCGTGGGCCGCTCCGCCAGACTTTTGTTTGGCACAGCCGCACGCACGCGCGCGCACGCGCAATCAGCTAATGGCAGTTAACACGAGCCAACGTCGCCGCACGGATTTGTGGTCTGCGCTGCGCGGGCAGGGCAGGGCGGTACCAGCTGGCGCGAGAGGATGGGGAGCGCGGGTAGGGCACGCGTGCGAGCATGACGAGCAGCTCCACGGCCCGGATGCGGGTTTCGTCGGAGAAGGAGAAGGCCAGCGCGAGCAGGCAGTGGAGGAGGCCGCAGTCGATCGCGGCCTCGTCGCGCTCGTCGCGCGACGCTTCCCGCCCGGTATTGGCGGGCGACCATGGCAGGGCGGTCAGGAGCAGCCGCTTGAAGTGCGGCGGGTGGACGGCGGCGGAGTCGACGACGGAGTGCGGCTCCTTGGCCACGAAGCCGGCAAGGGCGGCGAGGAACGCCCACACCAGCGACAGCGCGTGCGGCGAGGCTTCCCCGTGCAACCGCTCCATGTCCGCGAACAGCGCGCGGCGCACCTCTGTGTGCGCACACGCATCATTGCACCGCGCCAACCCAACACACGCGACACGGGAGTGAGAGTGAGCCAGGCCGGTGATGGGTTGACTGAAGAAAGGGAAAAATACCGTGAAGTGGAGAAGACGAAGATGATGATGATGGCGATGACGCCGAGGAGAAGAAGGTGGCCGCCCGGAGCAGAGGCTCGGCGGCGAGAAAGGCCTCCACGGTGCGTGGCAAGGCCGATGGTTCGACTGCCCCCAGGCGAAGCTCGAGCGCTGCCCGATCCTCTTCCTGTTCCTCCTCCTCCTTCAGGTCGTCTCTGCTACCACTCTCGTCGGCCTCGTCGGCCATACTCACGAACGCGAAGAGATCGTCCTCGTCGCCCGCCTGCACGTGGGCCTGGGCCGTGCCGCTGTGTTCGACACACGACACACGACCGCACACACACGACACACACGACACAATGAGGTTCGCAAGTGGTTCCCAAACCGCCTCAGGAAACCCTTGCGCTTCGCAGACGGACCTAGCGGCGCATTGTTGGCGCTCCAGGGCGAAGAGCTGGCGCCCCGTCGGCGCCAGTGCCCCGGCATTGTGGTGCAGCACTTCGCCAGCCACGCGAGCGTCCACTCCGCCAAACACACTCCCGAGCAGCTCTGCCCCCCCACCACCACAAAATATGGTGTGGCCCCGGCAACGTGAGTGATGGAGGCCTGAAACCACGTTGCTCCTGGCCGAGGTACCTGCTATGAGGTGCTGGGCAAACCCATTGTCCCGCCACAAACATTGCTCGCCACCCTCCACGCCTTTTGCTGCCACGTCCATGCCCAAGCAACGACGCGGGGTCAACAGGAGGAATCACACAAATAAAAGCTAAAAGCAGAAAAACCAGAAAAGAAATAGGCCACACCGCCTCCGCCGTGGATAGGCGAAATGGGGTAGGGAAAAGGCCAAACCTCTCTTTATGTTGGGGTACGCCCATAGCAACCAACCCAGTGGCGCGGTGTCGCAAACTTACGTAGGTCATCTTGGCGCGCCAGGATAAATCTCTCCTTGTAGATGACACCTTGGGGCACGGTTGCCGAGGAGGCACGAAACTGGGTGGCCAACACAACTTGGCCTCGCACTCAGCTTGAGGTTAGACCACCACCTCCTTCTTGAACCCACCCCCAACACCCCCTTCAGCCATGGACTCCAAGAAGCAACTCAACACGCAGCTGGTCGAAGCCGCCGGTGCGTAATCCATTCTTTTTAGAGACAACCGCCTCGTTCTTGAACGTTGCCGAGAGTGGATTTTTCAACGTAGATTCTCATTTGCATTTCTCATTTGCTGCCTGCAGAGAAGAGCGATTTGGCCAGCGTCGAAGCTGCTCTCGCCGCTGGAGCCGATGTGAATGCCAAGGAAGACATTGAGGGCTACACCGCTCTTCACCATGTACGACCACCTCCTCGAATCTTCTTCCATTTTTATTCATTTCTTGAATTTCTCTCGGCTCAACGATGCTGCGTGTGCGATTCTTCAGGCCGCCAGCAAGAACGACATCGGCCTCGCGCAGTTTTTGGTCAAGAACAACGCCAACGTCGAGGCGCAATCAAACACCGGTACGTACGCCTCGGCTTGTTGACCGCGCAGCTCGTGCCCAACATCAAACAATCAACAAAACCTGACGCACCTCTCTGCATTGCAACGCTGTTGCAGGTCGCCACGCAATTCACCTGGCAGTGAGGGACGGAGCCGAAGACGTCATCAAGTTCCTGATTGGTACCACCAGCCACCGCCACCACGCCTGCGACGATGATGATGCGGTGGGCATATAGATAGATAGAGCTGCACCCCACGTGTGCTCTATGACTCACCCGTAAGTGCGTGTGTGTACATGCGTGCCGCGCGTGCAGAGGAGGCCCACGCCAACGTGTTGGCCCAGACGGACCTCAACGAGAACCTGCTCCACAAGGCCGCCTTCTCGGGCAAGGCCAACATTCTCGAGTACCTCATCCAGAAGGGCTGCACGGGCGCCAACGACGCCGACGGGCTCGGCAACACCCCGCTGGCCGTGGCCGCACAGGGTACACCCCCCCACCACCATTGACTCTGGTGGTCCGCCTTATGTGGACAGCGTCGTCTCTCTCTCTCTCTCTCTCGCTTAGGCCTTTGGGGGGGGGGGAGCGGTCTATCTCATTTTGTGTTTGCGGTGCGCACGCAGAGGGCCACATTGAGTGCATCGAGCTGCTGCTGAAGCACGGAGCTTCCCCCGGCGGCAAGGCGGAGGACAACCAGACGCCCCTCCACATCTCTGCGCTGTGGGGCCACACCGACGCCATCAACCTGCTGCTCGCCGCCAAGGCCGACCCCAACGCTCAGAACGCCAGAGGCAACACTCCTCTCCACGAGGCGGCCAAGAAGAACCACCTCGGCCCGGTGAAGGCGCTGGTCGCCGGCGGCGCCGATCCCGACATCAAGAACAGCGAGGGCCAGACGCCCGCCGACCTCGCCTCGAAAAGCTTGATCAAGAAGCAGCTGGTCAAGAAGTAAGTGAGAGCACGAGCGTGCGAGCCCACCACTTGTAGAGTAAAACTGGTAGTCGTTTCCATTGTGCTGGCACCCAACACCCCGATGCCTGGTGCGCCTCGAGAAACGTCGCCGTTCTAGCAGACACCCCTTTGCGTCTTGTGCCGGCGGAAAGGTACGCGAAAGAGAAAGGCAAGGTTGTGGGGCAGAAAATTATGGGAAGGAGGTTTTCCCTCTGATTTTTCTTTTCTAGATCACGAGCGTGCGATTTTTTCGTTGTTCTTCGATCCTCAGCCGCATTCGGCATCAACACCGGCCCTTCGTCATCATCGGCGCTGAACAAACAAAATGGGAGATGGCGGGGGTAAGGAGGAGTATTCCAAATTCGGGCAGTACGAGTACCGCTCCAATGCCAATCTCGTGCTCACTGCCGAGAATCGGCAACGAGTGAGCGAGCCCACCGGCGAGCCGGAAACGCTCTCGGGGCGCATCAGGCCCAACACATTCGGCGATCGCGCGCGGCCAGACAAGGTGCCCGGCGAGCTGCGCAAGCGGCTCGAGAAGATTCACAGCAAGCGCAAGCGCAGCGACAAGGATTCGACGGCCAGGCGGCCCAAGCAGGGCAAGGAGGACGTGCTGAGCGTGCTCGACATCTACGAGGGCTACCGCCCTAAGACCCGCGAGACACAGGCGGCCTACGAGCGGCTGCTCACCATCACGCAGCAGCTGCTGGGCGATCAGCCTGCCGATGTGCTGCGCGATGCCGCGAATGAGGTGCTCGCGGTGCTCAAGGACGAGACGGTACAGGGCATGGACAAGAAGAAGCGAGTGGAGGAGGTGCTGAATGTGATGAGCAACGAGAAATTTACGACCCTCGTCGACATTGGGAAGCACATCAACGATTTCACGGAGGAGGGGGAGGCCGCGCTGGAGAAGGACGAGCTCGATGAGAAGCATGGAGTACCGGTGGTCTTCGACGAGAGCGATTCCGACAGCGACGAGTTCGAGGACATCCTGCGCGACGACGAGGAGAGCGAGGACGAGGACGAAGGGGGCGAGGAGGCCCACATGGTCGAGACGCTCGAGGCCAAGGAGGGCGAGGGCTCCGACGAGGAGGGGGCCGTCGGCGCCGAGGGGGCCGAGGGGGGCGCCTCCGAGCTCGACCTCGATCCGCGGAAGATCGACGCCTTCTGGCTGCAGCGCGAGCTGGGCAAGTACTTCCGCGATGCGCACAGCTCGCAGGAGATGGCCGAGCAGGTGATGCAGATTTTGGGCGACAAGGAGGCCGACCCGCGCGAGTGCGAGAACCGGCTCGTGCTGCTGCTCGAGTACGACAAGTTTGATCTCATCAAGCTGCTGCTCCGCAATCGCTGGAAGATCGTCTACGCCATCCGCCTCGCCCTCGCCGCGGCCGACGACGCCGAGCGCGCCCAGATCGAGGAGGAGATGCGCGGGTCGCGCGCCCTGTCGGGCATCCTCGACGCCCTCACGGCGCGCACGTCGGCCTCGACGGCCGAGAAGAGCCGCGACGTCGAGCGCTCGATCCGCAAGGAGGCCCGCGCCCTGCTCGCCGGCGAGCGGCGCAAGAAGGGCGGCGGCGCGGGTGAGGAGGCGGCCTACGAGGGCGAGGGGCGGGCGCCCAAGCAGGTGCTCGACCTGGATTCGCTGAGCTTCGCGCAGGGCGGGCACCTGATGGCCAACCGGCAGTGCAAGCTGCCGCCGGGCTCGTTCCGGTCGCAGAAGAAGGGCTTCGAGGAGGTGTCGGTGCCGGCGCTCAAGCCGCCGCAGGTCAACGCGTCGGACCTGATCCCCATCAGCGCGCTCGACGACTGGGCGCAGGAGTGCTTCAAGAAGGACCCCGACATGAAGACGCTCAACCCGGTGCAGAGCCGCGTGTTCGAGGCCGCGTTCAAGTCGCACGAGAACATGCTCGTGTGCGCGCCGACGGGCGCCGGCAAGACGGTGGTGGCGCTGCTCACGATGCTGCACGAGATCGGGCTCAACCGGCGGGACGGGGAGCTCGACCTGGACAACTTCAAGATCGTCTACATCGCGCCGATGAAGTCGCTCGTGGCCGAGGTGGTGATCGACTTCACGCAGCGGCTCGAGGTCTACGGCATCAAGGTGCGCGAGCTGTCCGGCGACGTCAACCTCACCAAGGCGCAGATCAACGAGACGCAGGTGATCGTGACGACACCCGAGAAGTGGGACATCATCACGCGCAAGAGCGGCGACCGGACCTACACGCAGCTGGTGCGGCTCATCATCATCGACGAGATCCACCTCCTGCACGACGAGCGCGGCCCGGTGCTCGAGTCGATCGTGGCGCGCACCATCCGGCAGGTGGAGCAGACGCAGGAGATGATCCGGCTGGTGGGCCTCTCGGCCACGCTGCCCAACTACAAGGACGTGGCGGTGTTCCTGCGCGTGGACCTCGACCGCGGCCTGTTCACCTTTGACAACTCGTACCGGCCGGTGCCGCTCGAGCAGACCTACATCGGCATCACGGAGCGCAAGGCGCTCAAGCGCTTCCAGCTGATGAACGAGATCACCTACGAGAAGGTGATGAAGCAGGCCGGCGAGCACCAGGTGCTCGTGTTTGTGCACTCGCGCAAGGAGACCGGCAAGACGGCGCGCGCCATCCGCGACATGGCGCTGGCCAACGACACCATCGGGCGGTTCCTCGAGGAGCGCCAGGCCTCGCGCGAGATCCTGCAGAGCGAGGCCGAGGAGTCGACCAAGAACAAGGAGCTGCAGGACCTCCTGCCCTACGGCTTCGCCATCCACCACGCCGGCATGACCCGCTCCGACCGCACCCTCGTCGAGGACCTCTTCGTCGACGGCCACATCCAGGTACTCGTCTCCACGGCCACCCTGGCCTGGGGCGTCAACCTGCCGGCGCGCACGGTCATCATCAAGGGCACCCAGATCTACAACCCGGAGAAGGGCCGCTGGGTGGAGCTGTCGCCGCTCGACGTCATGCAGATGATCGGCCGCGCCGGCCGGCCGCGGTACGACAAGCTCGGGCAGGGCATCGTGATCACGTCGCACGGCGAGCTGCAGTACTACCTGTCGCTGCTCAACCACCAGCTGCCCATCGAGTCGCAGTTCATCGGGCAGCTGGCCGACAACCTCAACGCCGAGATCGTGCTCGGCACGGTGCAGAACGCGCGCGAGGCCGTCAACTGGCTGGGCTACACCTACCTCTACATCTGCATGCTCCGCAGCCCCAACCTCTACGGCATCTCGTGGGAGGAGGCCGACGAGGACAAGTTCCTCGAGCAGCGCCGCGCCGACCTCGTGCACACGGCCGCCACGGTGCTCGACCGGGCCAACCTGATCAAGTACGACCGCAAGACGGGCGCCTTCCAGGTGACCGACCTGGGCCGCGTAGCGTCGCACTTTTACGTGTCGCACGCCACCATCTCGACCTACAACGAGCACCTCAAGCCCACCATGTCCGACATCGAGCTCTTCCGCCTCTTCTCGCTCTCCGAGGAGTTCAAGTTCATCGCCGTGCGCGAGGAGGAGAAGGGCGAGCTCGAGAAGCTGCTCGCGCGTGTGCCCGTGCCGGTCAAGGAGACCATGGAGGAGCCCTCGGCCAAGGTCAACGTGCTGCTGCAGGCCTACGTGTCGCGCCTCAAGCTCGAGGGCTTCGCGCTCGTGTCCGACATGGTCTACGTCACGCAGTCGGCCGGCCGGCTCATGCGCGCCATCTTCGAGATCGTGCTGCGCCGCGGGTGGGCCGCGCTCGCGCTCAAGGCCCTCAACCTGTGCAAGATGATCGACAAGCGCATGTGGGCCTCGCAGACGCCGCTGCGCCAGTTCCGCAGCATCCCGGAGGCCATCCTCAAGAAGCTCGAGCGCAAGGACTTCCCCTTCGAGCGCCTGTACGACCTCAACAGCCAGGAGATCGGCGAGCTCATCCGCTACCCGCAGCAGGGCAAGCCCATCTACCGCCTCGTCCACAAGTTCCCGCGCCTCGACCTCTCGGCCACCGTGCAGCCCATCACCCGCTCGCTCCTCCGCGTCGACCTCACCCTCAGCCCCGACTTTGAGTGGGACCCCGAGTTCCACGGCTTTGCCGAGGGCTTCTGGGTCGTCGTCGAGGACGTCGACTCGGAGCAGATCCTGCACCACGAGTACTTCCTCCTCAAGCAGCGCTTCGTCGACGAGGAGCACTACATCGACTTCACCATCCCGCTCTACGACCCGCTGCCCCCGCAGTACTACGTGCGCGTCGTCTCCGACCGCTGGCTGGGCGCCGAGACCCTGCTCCCCATCTCCTTCCGCCACCTCATCCTCCCCGAGAAGTACCCGCCCCACACCGAGCTCCTCGACCTCCAGCCGCTCCCCGTCTCGGCCCTCGACAACCCGGCCTTCGAGGCCCTCTACGAGCCCCTCTTCGACCACTTCAACGCCATCCAGACCCAGGCCTTCAACGCCCTCTACACCCGCGACGACAACGTGCTCCTCGCCGCGCCCACCTCCTCCGGCAAGACCATCTGCGCCGAGTTCGCCCTCCTCAAGCTCCTCAACGACCAGGCCGCCGGCCGCAAGGGACCCCACGTGCGCGCCGTCTACGTCGCGCCCGTGCAGGCCCTCGTCACCGAGCGCCTCGCCGACTGGCAGCGCCGCTTCGGCGACCAGGGCGGCCTCGGCCGCACCGTGGTCGAGCTCACGGGCGACACCGCGCAGGACCTCAAGCTGCTGGAGCAGGGCGAGATCATCCTCAGCACGCCCGAGCGCTGGGACGTCATCTCGCGCCGCTGGAGCCAGCGCAAGAACGTGCAGAACGTCGATCTCTTCATCATCGACGAGCTCCACCTCATCGGCGGCGACAACGGCCCCACGCTCGAGATCATCACCTCGCGCATGCGCTACATCGCCTCGCAGGTCGACCGCAAGATCCGCATCGTCGCCCTCGCCGCCTCGCTCGCCGGCGCGCGCGACCTGGGCGAGTGGATCGGCACCACGCCCCAGTCGCTCTTCAACTTCCACCCGAGCGTGCGGCCCGTCCCGCTCGAGATCCACATGCAGGGCTTCGACCACCCGCACTACAACGCGCGCCTGCTCGCCATGAGCAAGCCCGTCCTCTACTACATCGCCCACCACGGCGCCCCGCAGAAGCGCACCGGCAAGGCCCTCACCTCGGGCAGGGACGTCATGGACGTCGCCGCCGCCGACGACGACGCATCCGCCACGACGAAGAAGCCGTACTCGCGCGAGGCCCGGCCGGTGATCATCTTCGTGCCGTCGCGCAAGCAGGCGCTGGCGACGGCGCACGAGCTGCGCACGTTCGCCAACTCGCTCGAGGAGCCGCTCAACTTTGTGCACTGCGCGGCGGGCGACATGGACTCGTACCTGGAGGCGTGCCAGTCCAAGTCGCTCAAGGAGGCGCTGCAGTCGGGCATCGGCCTGTTCCACGGGCAGCTAGAGCCCATCGAGCGCAAGGTGGTGGAGACGCTGTTCAGCTCGGGCGCCATCCAGGTGGTGATCGCGACGCACGACATGTGCTGGAGCATGGGCGGCATGGCGGCGCACCTGGTGGTGATCATGGGCACCTCCTACTTCGAGGGCCGCGAGCACCGCTACGCCGACTACCCGATCACCGACCTGCTGCAGATGATCGGCCGCGCGCACCGGCCGGCCGGCGCGGGCCACGCGGTGGCGGCGGTGCTGTGCCACGCGGCCAAGAAGGACTTTTACAAGAAGTTCCTGTTCGAGCCGCTGCCGGTGGAGTCGCACCTGGACCACTTCCTGCACGACCACATGAACGCCGAGATCGTGACGCGCACGGTGGAGAACAAGCAGGACGCCGTGGACTACCTCACGTGGACGCTGCTCTACCGCCGCCTCACGCAGAACCCCAACTACTACAACCTCACGGGCGTGTCGCACCGGCACCTGTCCGACCACCTCTCCGAGCTCGTCGAGAACACGCTCGCCGACCTGGAGACCTCCAACTGCATCGCCGTGGAGAACGACATGGACCTGGCCCCGCTCAACCTGGGCATGATCGCCGCCTACTACTACATCCGCTACACCACCATCGAGCTCTTTGCCTCGTCGCTCAAGGCCAAGACCAAGCTGCGCGGCCTCGTCGAGATCCTCTCCTACGCGTCCGAGTACGACAAGGTGGGCCTGCGCCACAAGGAGGCCGCCCTGCTTGAGCGGCTGGCCAAGCACATGCCCATGAAGATCACCGACGTCAAGTTCACCGACGCCCACACCAAGACCAACCTCCTCCTCCAGGCCCACTTCTCGCGCCACCGCCTCGCCACCGCCGACCTCGTCTCCGACCAGAAGCTCCTCGTCAAGGAGGCGCCCCGCCTCATCCAGGCCATGGTCGACGTCATCTCCTCGTCGGGCTGGCTCAAGCCGGCCATCGCCGCCATGGAGCTCACCCAGATGGTCACCCAGGCCGTGTGGGACTCGGACCCGGTGCTCAAGCAGCTGCCCCACTTCACCGACGACGTCCTCAAGCGCTGCGCCGCCCGCGGCATCGAGAACGTGTTCGACCTCATCGACCTCGACGACGCCGACCGCCGCGCGCTCCTCCAGATGACCAACAAGCAGCTCGCCGACGTCGCCCGCGTCTGCAACGCCTACCCCAACATCGAGCTCGAGTACGCCCTCGACGGCCTCGACAAGGACAACGCCGTCGTCGCCCCCGGCGAGTCGGTCGTCGTCTCCGTGAGCCTCGAGCGCGAGGACGACAGCGGCGGCGTCGTCGTGGCGCCCCACTTCCCCGAGAAGCGCCTCGAGGGCTGGTGGCTCGTCGTCGGCGACCCCAAGAACAACCTCCTCCTCTCCATCAAGCGCCTCACCGTCAAGCAGAAGGCCAAGGTCCAGCTCGACTTCACCGCCCCCGACGCGCCCGGCCGCCACTCCTACGTCCTCTACTTCATCTCCGACTCGTGGACCGGTTGCGACCAGGAGTACGAGCTCGACCTCACCGTCGACCCCAACGCCGCCTCCGCCGCCGGCGCCGGCGACGACGACGAGGAAGGCGACAACATGGAGGAGTGAAGACCCCCCTTCCCCCATCTCACGTGTATGTAATCCCCGAAGAACAAGGCCAACCGAACCACAACTACTTGGCGCTTTTGCCCTCATCCTTCTTTCTCGCGAGGAGGTCAGAGGGTCGGGGGGGGGGCAAGGGGGGCAGGGGGCGGGGAGGCGGGTGGTGGTCGCACGAAGACCCGGGTGGTGCAGGCGGCACCTGGTCCGTGTGTGTCGCACACACGCCACCGAGAGAGTCGCACGGGAACCAGCCTACTGCATTCCCGAGATGTTTGCCGCAGCCGTGCCACGGAAACAGAGGCAACACAGGAATGCAAGGAACGATGGAGTTTGCCGATTTTCCTCTTCCTCCTGCGGAGTGGTGGCTCCGCGTGATGGGAGTGGCAGGCCCACACCCACGAACCCGCGCTCCTCCACTGCCCTCCTTCTCTTTGTGTGTGTGCCGGCAACGCTGCCTCTCGTACGAGTGCTCCTCTTCCTTCCCCACCCCCTCCTCCACGATCACCATCAGCGCGATCGTGTGAGCTCTGCACTTGTTTCCTCTGGTCCCCTTCGCTCTTCCTCTCCCCACCCACTACTGGTCACCTTCTTCCGCGCACAAGTGTGCACCATGTCCTCCTCTTCTCCCGCCCTCGCCGCCCTCGTACCAGAGAAACAATGCGAACTCGAGCAGACCCAGCCACGGGCTGCAACCCCACAGCAACAGCAACCACTCCAACAACAGCAGCCCCAGTCTCCTCCCTTGGCCGCCCTAGTCGAGTCCCCGCCGTCGTCACCGGTGAGTAGTCTCTCCTCGCCTCTCCTCTCCTCTCCCACACACAGATTCACACTCCCTGAACCGCAGATCTTAGTGTAGCAACTCACTTCAACCATAACAATCGATCTATCTATCTATCTATTTATTTATGTTTCTTCTTCAAGGAGCTGCTGCCCAAGAGAGGCGCACGGAAGGGTCGCCAGTGCGACGCCTGCCACACGACCGAAACGCCCATGTGGCGCCGAGGTACACCCCCACCCCCACCCTCTGCTCCCCTCTTGCGGGAAGCCACACAGAAGACTAAAGGACGGCTTTTCGGCGAAGGGCCAGGGGGCAAGGGTACTCTGTGCAACGCATGCGGTGTACGCTGGAGCCTGCGCAAGAAGCGACCCCCAAGGTATGCCACCACCCCACCCACACCGGCCCTCGCTTCTGCGGTGTTCGTTGCGTTCGCTCCGGAGCTTGCTGCGCGGTTAAAAAGAAAGTTGCAATAATGCTGCCCGGATATATATATCGTACCATTCAAAACTCCGCACCGGAATTTAAGGCGGAAGTTATCTCTGGAATGACTGTCGCGACGGAACGGAGGGGGAAATTGCCAGGTTCCATTTCGCTGATGTCGACATGGTTACGCTGGGCTTTTTGTTTTCAACTCCTCACTTCGTCCCTCCTGAGCACCACCCTGAACCCCGCTCTGCTCCACTTGTTTCCGTATCGCAGGCCCGGACTTGAAGGCGAAGCCGGTGGCGAAGCGCTCTCCCCACTCCCCGACTCGGACGACCCGGCCGCTGGCAGCATGCTCGACGACGAGGCCACCGACCCCGCCATCGCCGCCCTCCGCTCCAAGCGGGAGAGCGATAAGGCACGCCCCCACCTCTGCCTTCCCCATCGCTACATATTCAAAAAAAAAAAAAAAATAGTATTCTTATTGTTGACCTCCTACACTGCCCCCTCCACATACTTTTTTTTTTTGCATCTTTTCTCCTCCTTTTGCAAGTGTGGTGTAGTGGGTTGTGTGTGGTGGCTAACATGGGAGATAAATAATGTCGTCTCTCTCTGCGTGGTGCTGCCTGGCGGTGGGACGGGGTGCAGCAAGACTACTACTACTGCCGCTACTGCGACAAGACGTGGCCGCTCAACTACTTCAGGAACAGTCAGCAGTTCGGCGCCCACTGCAGCAACTGCAGCCGCAAGAAGCGACCCTCGCCCAACGGCGGTACGTAGCCACTTGACACTTGCCCGCCATTGTAACCGGCCACGCCCGTCAACAGTGCTTGGGCTCACGTATGGGGTGGTGGGCGCGCGTGCAGAGACGGACGCGGTGGTGGCCAAGCCCAAGAGGGAGCGCCGTGACCGCAAGAGGGTGAAGCGGGAGCCCATTCCGGCGGCCCCGTACTGGAGCGAGGGCGACGCGAGCGCCTCGCCCACGGCATCCCCGGCCTCGTCACGAGCGTCGTCCGCCTTCACCTCTTCGCCGCCCACCTCTTCGATGATGCCCACATCGCCCTCGTCGTCGTCGTCGGCGTCACGCAAGCGGGAGCGCGACCACAGCAGCGAAGGCGCCATGACCAAGCGCAGGTCGAAGCACCACAACAACGGCGCCATCTCCAAGAGCGCGCGTAGAGGCCACCACCACCACCACCACCATCAGGCCACCATCAGCAACGCCTCGAGAAGCGGCAGCGGCAGCAGCGGCAGCAGCGGGGGCGACAGCGACGGGGAGGAGGACGATGAGGGTGACGACGACGAGGGCGCGTGGGAGCGGCTGTTCGAGAAGCTGAAGGGGAACAGCGCGGGGCAGGTGGTGGCCACCACCACCACCACGGCGCCTGCCGCGGTGTCGCGGGTGCTGAGCGAGGAGGAGCGGCGGCGCGAGGTGGAGTTGCTCGAGAAGGAGGTGACGCTGCTGCGGTACCAGGTGCGGCTCAAGGAGCACTGGCACAAGAAGAGCCTCAAGGAGGTCAAGCACAACATGGAGGAGGAGCTCCACGAGCTGCAGAAGGACCTCATCTACTCGTTCGAGGTGGCCCAGGCCTGCATCAAGCTCGAGCTCGAGTCCAACGAGAAGGAGGAGACCCAGGTCCTCCTGGCCTTCGCCCGCCACATCTCCCTCCCGCCCACCCCGCAGCCCCAGTCGCCCCAACAGCGCCAGCAGCAGCTCCAGCAGCAGTCGAGGGACAGCGCGAGCGCGAGCGAGGCGGGGAGCACGAGCAGCAGCGGGACGTGCACGCCGTGCCACGACAACCTGGACAAGCTGCGGCAGGACGGGGAGCAGCTGCGACGGAGCTGCACCCAGCAGCTGGCCAAGCTCAAGACGGAGCTCGAGCAGCAGTTCAACGCCAAGGAGGAGATCTTCATGCGCATGCTGGGCGAGACCAAGACCCACTTCTCCGCCTCCACCCAGCGCCTGCGCAAGAAGATCACCGAGATCGAGTCCATCATCGGCACCCTCCGAACGCCGGCGGCCTCCGATATCGCCTCGCCGTCGCCACCGGCCTCCAAGATCGCCCCGCCGGCGCTGAGTGCCGCCACATGTCAGTGATCGAACGACACGCCAAACGCGTTCGCGCCTCTCCTCGCCCCTCCTCTCCTCCACCGAAGCTCCGAGTGTTGATAGTAACCACCCCCCGCCACGAGTGTACATACCCGTCACGCCGACCCACGAGCGAGCGAACGAAAACATGCAGCCGGATTCACACGTCAGCGACGCCGTGGCCCCTCTGC
This sequence comes from Acanthamoeba castellanii str. Neff, assembly GCF_000313135.1. Classification (NCBI taxonomy): domain Eukaryota; phylum Discosea; order Longamoebia; family Acanthamoebidae; genus Acanthamoeba; species Acanthamoeba castellanii. Next base: position 624,986 of record NW_004457442.1, read on the forward strand.
ATGGCGACCAAGGGACCGCCGACGGAGCTGAGCAATGCACATACTTACTGCCGCCAGCAGCACACCACCCCCACCAGCATCAAAGACAATGCGCGCGCCCGCATGCCTCACAGCTGTTTACATAGCTGTTCTTGTATAATTTATTTATTCGCTTTACCCCGCCGTAAGCGTGTAGTTTGTTGTTGGCATGATTACATTACTGGCGCTCCTTTCGCTCCTCGTTGTCACGCGATTCCCGCCCGCGGTCATCGTCTCTCCGCCGCCTGTCCCGCTCTCTGTCGCGATCGCGTTCTCGGTCGTCGCGGTGCCGCCTGCGACGCTCTCTGTCTCTGTCTCTTTCCCTGTCCCTGTCCCGATCGCGTTCTCGGGTACTGTCCCTGTCTCGGTCGCGCGCACCGTTCCGATCCCGGTCGCGCTCGCGGTCACGGCGTTCCGAATCGGGCTTGCCTTCGGCCTTCCTCTCCCTTTCGTCGGCGCGCTCACGGCTGCCGGCCTTGTCCTTCTCCTCCCTGCTGGCCGGCCCCTCCTCCTTCTCCTTCCTTTTGTCCTTCTTCTCCTTCTCCTTCTCGCTGTCTTCGTCTTGGTCGGAGGAGCTTTCCGATGATGAGGCGGCGAAGAATGCCGAGAGCTTCATCTCCTTTTTGTTCTTCTTCTTCGTTTTCGTCGTCTTCTCCTTTTTGTCCTTCTTCCTGCGCTTCCTCTTCTTCCTGTTCCTCTCCGAGTCGTCCGACGACGACGAGTCCTCCGAGGAGGAGTCGGACGACGACGAAGCGGACGACGAGGAAGAGCCCCTCCTCCTCTTCCTCCTCTTCTTGCTCTTCCTGTCCTTCCTGTCCTTCTTTCGGTCCTCGTCCCGCTTCTTGATGACGTGCTGGCGGTTCTCGTCGAGCTCGGCGCGCCAGTCCTTCTGCATGTTGTTCTCCCACTCCTCGAGGGCCTTGCTGGTCTTGTTCTGTTCGGCCATCATGCTCTTGACCTCGTCCCACGACGGCCTCGGGCGATTCAGGTAGTCCCGAATCGAAGGCCCGCTCGACTCCACGGGGCCTGATTGGCGAGCGAGAACCATCGGGTTGATGTACCCCTGGGCACAGTCAGAACGGCGCGTGGTGCACCACTACTGTTACTCGTGCCCAGTGCCCTCTCTGCCCCCCCCCCAATCCGTGGTCCAATTCTCCGTTCTACTTCTTGTGTGAACACCACTACACCGCCTTGTTCCATTTGACTCGAATTTGATGTGTGTGGAGTGGTGAGCTGGGCGTAGAGGGTGGTGCGGAAGGTGGCGTACCTGCGGCTGGAAGCCCCGACGCTTTCCCATCTCTCGCAGACGTGTGATGTGCGGCAGCGGACGAAAAAGAAAATGTATTTTCCTAATTTCTTTATTCATTAACCGTGCATAGCAACCTCAGAGTTGATGCTTTTGTACACGAGGGACGCCGCGGGCACGGCCCGCAAGCAAGACGACACGGCAGAGCCTGTTGGGCTCAGTTGCCGGCCCGCAGCTCCATCTCCTCGGGGTGGGCCATGGGGTGGTTCTTCTTGGCCTTGCCCAGCACGTAGGAGCCCAGGCCGACCACCACGATGCCCGCCACCACCACGCCCACGAAGATCCAGCCTAGCCGCGTGCGTCCACCCACATCACCCGCCCACACCATCAGCACTTAAGAAAGCTGTTTTTGCGAGATCTACATTGCAGCGGGCGGGCACAGCGGTACCGGCTTCCTTGGAGAGCTTGTTGTCGTCGAGGTTGCTGAAGGGGACGAAGGCCTTGATGCGGCGACCATTCAGCGGCTGCGTGGGTCTGTCGTCCCGTCGTCGTAATGACATGGCATGACATGATGTAAGCCACCACCCTCGTCAGACACGCATGGCGGATCGTGGTGCCCTTCCCCTCCCGGTGCGAGAAGAGGAAAGGGGTGGGTACCGTGCGTTGTGGTGGAGCAGGTCGGCGAAGACCTTGAGCTGGGCGGGCGAGGCGGGCAGGATGCGGCGCGCGAGGACGTAGCTGGCGTCCTCCGTGCAGGGCGGGCTCGTCAGCGACCCGAGCAGCGAGTAGTACCCCTCGGCGAACGACTCCGCCACCAGGCTCGCCAGATCAAACTCCAACGGGACCTGCCACCCGACCACCACCACCAGCAGCAGCAGCCACCACGAGATGTGCGAGAAATTCATTAATTCGTGGCCCGCACGCGGCCTGAAAGAGCGGAGAGATGTGGGTGAGCGGGTGCGTACGTAGCTGGAGGTGGTGTTGATGGGCAGGTAGGGGATGAGGGAGTCGAGGAATCCGCTGCTCGCGTGGGAGGTGTTGAAGGAGATGACGGCCACAGCCACCTGCTTCTTCGAGGTGTGGTGGTAGAGGTAGACGGACAGGTCCGGCCGGTAACCTTGGAAGGTGAACTCCGACGGCGCGTGGAAGGCCAGAGAGCTCAGGTAGAACACCTGCAACACGCAACCGCCCACCACCACCACCACCACCCACGGACTATGAGCCAAATACACCGGTGCCGCCATTCACCGGCGCACTCGGAACAGCACGCGGTAAGTGGTGTCGCGGGGCGTGCCTTGTGCTCGAAGGGGCCACCGGTGACGGTAGAGCCGGGCGCCCAGTCCATTCGGAGCGAATGGGGAGACGACACCATCTGCGTCTTTCCCGTCCTGCGCCCCTCCCACCACAACAACAAGGGTGGCAAAGAGCGAAAAACGAAAAGTAAGCGACGCGTAGAGAAAAAAGGTCCCCAACCTTCGTTCTTTTGATGGGGGGGGGGTGACGAAAGGAGGCGTGGCCACGTACGTGCTGCCCTCATCGGCGAATGGATTCACGATGTCGAACGAAAGGGGACCCATGTTGTAGTCCATGGTCACGTAGCGAATGTCCACAGGCGCTTGCAAGGCCCTATCCCCCCCCCCAACAACGCGTGCCGAAAAAAATGCATCGGCATCATCAACAAAAAGCGGAACGGGGGGGGGAGTAATAGAACGAATAAAAACGAAGAAGGAGTACCCCTGGGAGCACTTGGCGTATTCGACGCAGAGATCGCCCCAAACCTCGGGTCCGTTTTCGGTGCCCTCGTCATAGCTCCACATGGCGCACTGGCCCAGGGCGCCACCGGCAAGGACGACGACCAGAGCGATCGCGAGGCCCACCTTCAACAGCAGCTGCATCTTCTTCGTTCTTCTTCTGTGTAGGGGCTCGTTGCTACGAACTTCTCCGGGCCTGAGAAAACGGAATGCCCCCCCCCCCAAATTACCAAGACGTCGCTTCTTTCTTTTGGCTGCCGCCAGCTGTCCGACGTCAGCTCCCAGACGACGGGCCGCACAGGATGTTCTCCAGCCGCATGGCCGCTGGCCCTCCAGCAGCACTAGCTGGTTGGTCGTCGTCGTGGTCGTCGTTGTTGCCGGCCTCGTGTGCTGCGGCTGATGCTGGTGGCACCGCGGCGGGTGGTCGCGGAGAGGTGGCTGCGAGGAAGGCGCGCAGGTGGCGCATGCGGGCGGTGTACTTGTCGCGCACGCCCCGCCACGGGGCCGATCGCGAGAAGAAGGGCGAGACGCGGGCCAGCACTCGCGCCACGCCGTCCCAGGCGTGCATCTGGACCAGCACGTTGAGCACCATCTCGACCACCGGCTGCGACGTGAAGTGGTCGAAAATGGGCCTCTCCTCGAGCAGCCCCACGCACGTCCACGCCACCTCCAGCGCCTCCTCCCGCCGACCCTGGCACCAAAACACCTCTGGCGCACACACACCACACACCACACACACACACACACACAGAGAGAGAGAGAGAGAGAGGGCGATGAGACCAAGGACTGTGAGCAATATACACACACGACTACACGACTACACGTACGCTGATGGGGGGGGGGCATAGTACCGGCGCGTAGGCTCTCAAAGTGGAAGATGCCGAGGGCGTGCAGGTTAGCAGAGGCGAAGCCCTGCTGGCGGAGCTCGCCGAGAGCGGCGCTGGCGTTGTCGAGCACGGGGAGGAGGACCTCGAGGTCGGCGGCGCTCTGTAGGACCGCCGATGCGAACGGATAGCTGGGCATGCGCAAGTTGCGGGGCGACTGGAGCCTGCCCAAGGCGGCGGCGCGGACGGGCGGCCGTGCCCTTTCTGCTTCTCTTTCGGCTTCGAAGTCGGAGTGGTCCTGTCTGGGTTCCTGGTCGGCCGTGAGGAGGTTGTGGATGGAGAGCGGGTTGGTGCGGGTGCTGCTGCGGGACTCACGCGATGCGCACGCTGACGAGGAGGACTCCTCCTCGGCGGCGGCGGCGGCGGCGGCGACGACGTGGAGAAGCCGGTGGTCGCTGAGGTCGAACTGATATCGGTCCGGGGTGCACCCCGCTCTGCAGGCGCGCCTCACAGCGTGAGCAATTGGGGGGAGGGGGTGCGAGGCAGGCGGAGCTCGAGTGTGGCGGTTGTGAGCTGAGAGGGTGGTGGCTGGTGGTGGCCGGTGGTGCATGTCATAGGGCATACCGGTACTGGTAGATGGACTTCATGAGCACGCCCACGCAGTGGAAGCACACGACGAGCTTCTTCTGGGCCACGAAGGGCAGGTGGAACTTCTCGGCCAGGTACTGCGGCGACCCTGCACGCGGACGATGCGCGTTCATTGTCGGTGGTGGTGCTGCTGCTGGTGGTGGTGGTGGTGGTGGTGGTGGTGGTGGTGGTGGTGGTGGTGGTGGTGCTGGTGGTGGTGGTGGTTGAGCACGCACCCCTCCGGAGAGGGGGGGGGGCACGAGGAGGAGGAGCATGAGGGTGGGTGGGTGGGTGGGCGCACTGTCGAGGCCGGAGTAGTAGGGGTGCTGGCCGAGGGCCTCGAACTCCTGGCCATCGACGGCCGAGTACCACGTGGAGGTCAACAGGCACTGGAGGTAGGTGAACGAATTGACGGCCCCCAGCGAGCGGCACATCTGCATCGACAGCGTGATGTAGTACGTCGACAACCTGGCGCGGTACCCCCGCACGCACCACCCCGCACCACCCACCAAATCGACCAACAACGCCACCGTCACCGTCGTCGTCGCGGGTTGGTTGGTTGGTTGGTTGGTTGGTTGGTTGGTTGGTTGGTTGGTTGGTTGGTTGGTTGGTTGGTTGGTTGGTTGGTCGATCAGCAGGGCAGAGCCAGGAGGGAGTGGGTTGAGAGAGAGAGAGAGAGAGTGAGTGAGAGAGAGAGAGTAGGTGGTCACACCTGTGTGCCTCTTCGGGGGATTCGCAGAAGAAGCGCGTGAGGGCGGGTATACGCTCGAGTGCCTGGGCCACGCTGTAGTCGGCCACGTCGAAGATGTCCCTGTACCGCAGCAGCAGCAGCCACGCGAACCCGCCCCTCAATGAAACTCATATGTAGCCAGCAAGGTAAAGGGAATGCGATACACGCGTACGCGCAGTGGTGGTGGCTGGTGGTGGTGGTGGTGGCAGAAAGCGGTACCCAAGATGGTCCCGCGCCTTCTCGTAGAAATCGCGGGCCACGTCCATCTGGCCCTGCAGGAGCGCTCCTTTCCCCCGCCCACCACCACCGCCGCCGCCGCCGCCAGACGGGCGAGCCGAAAGACGTAAGCTCGCGCGTGAGTGCGGGGCGCCACCACCTCCGGAGACTGCTGAGACCCGAAGGCGGACGGATGCGAGGAGGTGCACGAGTGGGGGGGGGGGTGGCGGCGGCGGTGTACCCATGGAGGAGGCGAAGAGCACGTTGAAGGACAGGGGCGAGCGCTCTTTGTCGCCCTCGGAAGTGCACATCAGGTGCAGTACGCTATCGGCGGACCGTACCCCCGATCAGCCATAAAGGGAATAAGAACCCATAAGAACCAATACAATAAGAATGATAATGATAATAGGAAAAGAATAATAAGCCCACACACGACAAGGGAGGATGCTGTGTGCGTGGTCGGGGGGGGGGAGGTGGTGCACACACTTGCTGCTGTCGAGAGCGGCCGGGTTGAGCGGGGTGGCCACCCAGTACTCGTTGCGGTAGGTCTCCGTGAATCTCATCGCTTGGCTCGCCACCTACACACGCGACGTCCGCCCGCGATATTGGAACGCGTGAGACCACAGGGAGATAGGGCGACACGCCACACGCCACACGCCACACGCCACACGCCACACGCCACGCCACACGCCACACGCCACACGCCACCCCACTCGTTTGTGCATTATGGCCACAAGCGCGGCACATGAAGAATGGGGGAAGAGGGGAGCGTGTGCTTACATCGAGGTGAGCGTTGGCGTTCCAGAGGTGCAACGGTCGTTGCGTGTAGCGATTCTGTCGGTGCGTGGTGTGTCGTGGATGAGGCTGCTAGCCGGCGGGCCGTGCTCCCATGTGCAGCGACGGCTAGGTAAGGAGGAGAGCGCACCCACGAGGTCGGCTGAGTGCGTGATGGGTTGGTTGCCTCGACGAGGACTAGTCCCTCCCGGGGGCGCTTCCGATGGGCTGCCGCGGCACCACCGCGCGACGTCGTGGCCGTGGTGGTTGTGGAGCGCCAGGTGATGTTGGTGTAGTGATTCTCGGCATCCCCGCGCTTACCTGCGCGCCCAGCACGCGGGGAGGGGTCAGTCGCTCACTAGCGCCAGCTAAAGTGAAGGCACGTCCAGCCATCATGATGCATAGCATGGGGGGGGGGCAAGAAAGAGGGGACGCACCTATGCGGCGCGAGGAGACATGCGGGAACACCGAGAGGAGGAGCTTGCCAAAGGCCGAAGACGTGGTAGGCTGAATGCTGCACACGTGTGGCGTGCGCCACCCCGCACCACGCGAGCATCACAACGAATGACGAGTGAGTGAATGAAGAGGGGGGACTTCATTTAACGACACTCATCCTCATCCGACGCTGCTCAACGCCAACGCCGCTGTGGTGTGTGAGCCCGCCCAATGTGCTGGTGTGTGTGTGTGTATATCAGAGCATAGCGCATCGAGGTGGAAGGACGCACCGGTTGTCCTTGCAGAAGGCGACGTAGTGGGCGTGCACCTCACGCTTGGGTACCGTGGCCCCCTCGCGGGGCTCCATGGCGTTCTCCAGCCTGGAGGCGAGAAAGAAAAACGGGCCAGGCTGGAGAAAAGAAAAGAAAAGAAAAAACACAGTGTAGAGGGGGTGAGTGTGACGGTACCATTGGAAGATGATGGGGGCGGCCTTGTCCTTGGGGATGCTCCAGGCCCACGGGCACTCGGCCTCACTCATCGTATGTGCCATAACAGGGGCTCTGTTCTTCTTTGCTGCTCCGAGGACCACGTGCTAGTAGGTTACAGGTTACCGGAACTGCCACCTCCTGTTCCGCGCTCGGGCATGCAAACAACTTCACGTTCCGAGGAATTTCACTTTCGGGGGGTAATGCCCACAATTTAAATTGGGGGACAATAAATAAATAAAATAAATAATAAATAATAATCTCAACCCCTCGTCGAGGGCGGCTCCTCGACGAGGAGCTTGCGGAGGTAGGCCTGCTCGACGAAGGAGAAGAGGCACGCCGAGTTGAGGAAGGCCGGCACGGAGCCCCACCGCTGGTCGATGAAGGCGAGGGTGTCCCGCATGACCTCGCGCGGCGTGCCGTCAAAGTGTTCGCCGAGGCCCTTGCTCCGGTTCTCCTTGATGATGTCCCCCATCACGAACCGCAGGTACATCTCCGACTCGGCGTAGTTCTCCACGATCGTCTCACGCGCCACCCCGCACACGCTCAGCACCAGCGCCACCACCAGCCCGGTCCTGTCCTTGCCTGTTCTCTCGCCACGTGTCACAGATGACGCCGACGCCACCGTCACGACGGTGAGCCGAGTGGAGCCGCGAAAATCGGCCATCATCGGTGCTCGGTGGGCGTACCCGAGGTGCAGTGGATGAGGAGCGGGTGGTTCCTCCTGTCGATGAGGAGGCGGAGGGCGTGGCCCAGCTCGCGCGCCGAGTGCTCGAGCAGCAGCCGCGTGAACCCGAGGAGTCCCAACGGATTGAACACCTCGCTCACGAACACCTGCGAGGCCGTCGTCGCATTGACCCTCAGGCTCGCATCTGCGCACGTCGCAGCGCATGCCCACGACACACGCAGACGAATAGAAACGGCGCTCTGGTAAAGATCCAATCTAGCAGAGGAGGAGGAGGAGAGGAGGAGAAGAAGAAAGAAGTGGAAGTGGCAGCAAGAAGGACGAGCGTGAGAAGGGAGAGGCACCGATCATGTCCTCCTCGAGGTCGACCTCGTAGAGATCGGGGCGTTCGTCGTTGGATTGGTGGTGTGATGGTGATGCCGTCCCACGGGGCGTGGATGGCGGTGGCGCGGCGGCCGCCGGAAAGTGGCGGCGCAGGTCGGGTGCGGAGGTCGAGAGGGCGGCGAGGGCGCGGTGGCGGTAGCTTCCCTTCTTCTTCTCCTTCTCACGGTCCGCGTCGCGGCCCGGCGACTGCGAGGGAAGGTCCGCGAGCGAAATCGAGGAGGCCGAGGGTGCGAGATCCGGACGGGGACGGCCTCGCAGGGAGCACGCCATCATCTTCCAGTAGACCCGCTTTGGCGCCGACATCATCAACCCTGGTTGACATCCCCCCCCCTCGCCACGGTCAGCTCGCGGAGATCGAGCATGCAGAGACATACATATTTCTTTCTATAATATATATATATATAAATAGAAATAGAGATAATGCATAAATCATCGGTGCGTGCGTACGTACCGCGGTAGGTGAGGCGGCGGGTGACAAGGTCGATGGGGAAGCGCCGGTAGCGCGGGCAGGTGAAGGAGCGCGTCTTGCCCGGCCCTCCGCTCGTCTCGTTGGGCAGGTAGTGGTAGAGGTCCATCTCCGGCACCGTTGTGTAGTACTCCTCCGCCACCGCATCGTGCAGGTCCTCCCTTGATCACCAGCCACCAGCCACCATCAGCACCATCAGCACCACCAGCCACCAGCCACCAGCCACCAGCCATCAGCACCAGCCACCAGCCATCACCAGTCAGCAAGAGTGAGATGCCAGAGCTCCTCCTCCCCCCTCTCTTCGTCTTCGGCTTCTTCTTCTGCCGCCCGCTCTTCCGCAGCGAGGTTGCTGCCCGTAAGGTGGCGCGTACAGTTTTTCGGCTTTGGACCGGAGGTCGAGGAGCGTCCGGATGTCGCACGCCTCCTGCCAGAACCTGGCACGCACGCACGACATTGTTGGCGGGCGGGTGGGCGGGGGAAGGGGGGAGCGGAAGAACGCTTCAGTGGCTCCGTACTTGAGGACCGCTACCACGTCCTGCCGCGACACAGGCGCTCGCGACCAGCACGCCGACCGGTAAATGACGCCCGGCCGTAGCCGCACCCCGCCTCTGTGGGACCGAGGTGGTACGGAAGTTGGTGGCGGTGGCGGTGGCGGTGGCGGTGGCGGTGGCGGTGGCGGTGGCGGTGGCGGTGGCGGTGGCGGTGAGTTTGAAATGGCAAATCTGAGGCCGGGCGGTGCTGGGGCGGGCGGACAGAGGGGGGGTTTCAGTGTCGCGCACCTGGAGTCGTGGAAGGTGGCAAACCCGATGTCGCGAAAGTTGAAGAGGACGGGCTTGCCGCGCCGCACTATTCGCGCATTCTCGAACTCGAGCCCCATGTCGGGTCCCTCCCCGCCGTACCCGCCCACACCGGTCTCCGCCGCCGCCGCCGTCCCGCCCTCCTTGGCCTTGTCCCGTCGAGCCCCGTACCTGCGGCCCTCCCCTCCGTCTTCATCGGCTTCGGCTTCATGATCCTCCTCATCGCCATCGCCATCGCCATCGTCTTTGTCGTCATCGTCTTCAGCTGGTGATTCCCGGCCCGTTTCACCGTCGCTCAGGCTCATCTCGTGCCACTCCTGCACCATTTGCTCATGGCTCTGCTCCTCCTCCTCCTCCTCCTCCTCCTCCTCCCGTTCTTCGTCCGAAGGGCCGCCGAGGTGCCGCTCTCGGCGAGTGCGGGCTGCCACCATGAGGTGCGGATGGCGGCGGACATCCAAGGGCACCACCCGGATCGTGTGGGCGGCCACCTCGCTCCCGTCGAGCGCCAGTGCCCGCGCCGCCTCGCCCTCTGTTCGGTAGCACACCACGCCGGACCCCTCCGGCCTGCACGGCCCCCTCCCCCCGCACGTCGACCACGACGGCGATCAGCCCACGGCGCCACCGCACACACACACACACACACACACACACAGACCTCGTGGCCAGGCCCATGTACACGCCGGCGGCTAGGAAGAGGCGGCTAGGAGGAGGAGGGCGCGGTACCGATGGAAGTGTAGGAAGGCGATGCGGCCAAAGGGAGCAAAGGCGTCGTGCAGGAGGGGTTCGGGGTCCACGAGCAGCCGCTGGAGGCCCGTCACCACGACCGCCGCGCGCGCCCCGCTCTCGTGCTGCAACGATGCGACGTGGCGCTGCTGCTGCTGGTGGTGGTACTGGTCGTGGTGGACCTTGGGCGCCATGCCCCGGTGGGGCGTTTCGCGGTTCGGCTGTTTGTCACGCGAGGATCCCTCCTCCTCTCGTGGTCCGCCGCCGCCACCGCCACTGCTGCCGCTGCTGTTCGTGGTGGGTGTGGTCGTGGTGTGCTGCTGGTCGCCGTCCTGCGTGCCCCCCCCCCAAATTTAACCACCGCGTGCGCAGGGACAGCACGCGCACCGTTGATTGGGGGAGGGGGTTGTGGGGGAAGGCGTACCCTCATGCTGCTGACCAAATCGCGCGCGTCCACCACCGGTGAAGAAGGGGCAGCATACATTGGGGGGGGGGGGGTAGTGTACGTGGCGGGGTCGTTTAGTTGGTCCTGTCCGCTGCAAGCTGGCTGCCCATTGGGCGGTCGCTTTTGGGCTAAATTTCTGCGGCGTGTGGCGGGCACGTCACGCGCCCCCTTAAACCAAGGTTACCCAAAGGGCGGCAAAGGAAACGGAAAGCGAACGAAAGTGGAACGGAACCACGTTGGCGGGAGGGCGCTCGACCCCGCCCTGTACGACCAGAGGGGGGGGGAGATGACGGTGCTGCGGTGGTGGTGCAGGGTACCCTCTTCGCGGCTTCCTCCTCGTGGGACCACAGTTTGTCATTCCTCTCTTCTCCCTCCTTCACGTGTGACGCGTGGCGGGGTCCCCACCACCACACCCCCCACATTCCCCCTCGCAAACCCACCACACAGACTTCTTCTTCTTCCTCTTCTTTTTTTTTGCTTGCCGACGCCAACATCACCCCTACTACTGGCCTCCACCCCCGCCGCCGCCTTCTTCCCTTTGGTTGTCGTTCCTTCGGGTGCCGCCGCTCGCCAACGTGCCCACCTCCTCCCCCGCCAGGTGTTGGTGGTGGTTGTGCGCACAATGGAGCTGTTCTCCTTCCTCGAGCCCAAAGCCGGCCAGCCGCTCCCGACCTTCCAGCCCCCACCCATTGGTGGGTTCCACCTCCACCCGCCGCCGCCGCCGCCGCTGCAGCAACAGCATCAGGCATCGTATCCGCTGGCCGGCCAGCAGCAGTGGCTGCCGCCGCCGCCGCCGACGCAGCAGCAGCAGCAGGCTTCCGAGCCCCTGCAGCAGCACCAGCAGCAGCGGCCCCGGCAGGAGCAGCAGCAGGCCGGGGAGGGCATCACCTTCAACTTCAATCGGCGGCGTGTGGCCGGGCGGGGCGGCGATGTCGAGGTGCGCGTGTGGCTCACCTTCGAGGAGAGCGTGCGGGGCTGCATCCGCGAACTGCGCTTCCGCGCCCTCGTGCCCTGCGGCGCCTGCCGCGGACGCGGCCTCCTCTCCCTCCTCGAAGCCGGCCTCGTGCGCAGCCGCGACGAACTCACCCCCTGCGCACACTGCCACGGCACCGGCACCTACTCTCGGTACATTTGTCTCACCATGACCGACCTGCCCCGCCCCCCCTCCCTCGTCCTTGGACGTCGTCACACGACCAACGACCAACGACCAACGACACGACACACTGTGTGTCGAATTCCAACGCCTGGTGGGTGGTGTGGCTGAGCGTTCTGGTGCAGGCGGTCGGCGCTGCTGACCATCAATTCGACGTGCTGCCACTGCAACGGGCACGGGTACCCGCTCGACCAGCCGTGCGTGCAGTGCTCCCACGGCCGACTCTCCGACGAGAAGGTGCTCCACATCGAGGTGCCGCAGGGCGTCATGCACGACATGCGCATGGTCTACTCCGGGCAGGGTGCGAACTGAGCTGACTCCTTGCGCCGCACATATCGCACCGCAGCGCAGCCTTCTTGCATCGCCACGCATTATTATTTTTATTCGTATTATTATTATTATTCGAACCAGAGATCGCCCTCGGCTCGCGTATGGTGGTAACTAACTCAACATTGTGCTGCTGCTGCTGGTGGCTGGTGGCTGGTGGCTGGTGGCTGGTGGTGGCTGGTGGTGCAGGCGATGCCGGTGAGTTCGGAGGCGATTCGGGCGACCTGGTGGTGGTGTTCGGGGTGGAGGAGAGCAGCCTCTTCCAGCGCGATGGAGACGACGTCCTGAGCGAGGTCAACGTCAGCTACTTCGAGGCCGCACTCGGCGCCACCGTCCTCATCCGCGGCATCTACGGCAACGAGATCCCCCTCCCGTACGCAGCAGCCCCTTAAACCCCCCCCCTCTCTTCTTTTCCCCCTTGTCCATCCAACCCACCCAAATATGCGCTTTCCCCCGGCGCGTGTGCGGTGCGGTGCGATATTGTGCGGTGGCAGGATTCCGCCCGGCACGCAGCCCGACACCCTGTTGTGCCTCAAGGGGGAGGGCTTCTTGAGCGTGTGCGCCACGCCTGCGCCGCCGGAGCAAGATCAGGCGCCGAGCAGCAGCCTGCATCCATCCAGCAGCGTCGGCGAGGTGGGCGGCGTGCCCTCGAGCAGCTACGCGTCCTCCGCTCCTCCTACGCAGCCGCCGCCGCCGGGAGAGCAAGCGGCGTTTCCGCACTACCAGTACCGGAGGCGCCGACGGCGTTCGAGCTACCAGCCGCCGCCGGACAACGGGGAGAAGCCCACCTACCGCACCATCAACCGGACAGACTACTTCAACAGCCTCCTCCAGAAATCCAACTTCTTCAGCTCCACCTTCCTCCAGCAGGGCGGCAGCGGCCTTGCCTCTCCCTTCTCCCTCTTCAGGGACGAGAACGAGGGGGCCTCCTCTACCTCCTCCTCCTCCTCGTCGTCGTCGGCATCGGCATCATCTGTGCTGCCCAATCGGGTGGGCACGGGCGTGAGCAGCCAATGGGTTTCGGCCGCGGGAAGCGAGGGCAACAGCGAGGACGACCTCCTCGACGGCCATGACGCCGGAAGCAGCGCTGCCTCCGCCCACTCGCTCGACGATGACGCCGGACGCGAGAGCAGCGTGGGCTTTGAGGACCACCGGCAGCGCTGCCACCTCGAGGCCCGCCGCCGCGGGGTCTCGGCGAATCCCGCGGGCACCGGCGACAACGGAGACCTGCACGAGCAGCAGCCGCAGCGCGCCCCGCGGGGCCTAAAACGGCCACGCCCGGTGCGCGAGGCGGGCGGCATGTCCACCACGGACGCGGTAGAAGAGGAGGAGCAGGAGTCCGACGACGACGGCGCGGGCATGAAGACGACGACGACGACGATGATGGCCAAGGAGGTCGAAGAGGAGCAGGAGGAGCAGGAGGGTGCTCCACTGCCGGCTCCCCTCCTTCACGAGCAGCAGCAGCAGCAGGAAGAGGAGGTCGTCAATGGCTACTCTCCCGAAGCCGAGGCCGAGCGGCGGGTGGTGGGCGGCGGCATGGCGAGCGCAGACGCGGAGGACGAGCACGACGCCGGCAGCCAGGGCCTCGAGATCCGGCACACGGTGGTGCGGACGGAAGGTCCCTGGCCTCCCTTCGACGAGGTGTTCCACAAGGCCAAGGAGGAGGAACGCGAGGAGCACGCCAGCCTCGACGCCATCGACATCGACACCTCCTGGATGCCCCTGGACGAGCACCATGACGACCACAAGGGGTCCGCCGTCGCCGACAGCGTGCTGGTGGCCGACCTGCCGCTCGCGCCGCTACTGCCTCGACACCGAGCCCAGGCCCAGGAAAGCCCGGTGCCCGTGGTGGCGGCGCCGTCGCCGCCCACGTCCTCCCCGTCGTCGATGGCGGCTGCTGGGCAGCAGGAGCAGCAGGAGCAGCAGCGGCGAGGGAACATGTACATACGCGTCAAGGTGGGCGTGCCCCAGGCCCTCGACCCCCGGCAGGTCCACCTCCTCGCCGCCCTCCACCGCCAGTGGGCCGCCAGCTCGGCCACCGGTGACGCCTGACCAATCCGAAAAAAATATTTCGTTTATTTTTGGTACGCACGTCGGCAAAATAGCGACGTAGGCACACAACCCACGACGTCGGCAGGTTGTCCTTCCGGTGAGATCGACGTCGATGGAAGAGGGCTCTTCCGTGAAGTGGGCCACCCGCCCCAAACGCAAAGCTGGGAGTCGTGAGAAGAAGGCCCTTCGTTGAGGATACTACCCTCGCACTACAGCAACACCCCCAACCCAACCTCTACTCGTAGCCACTCCCGCACTCCACAAATAAATGACTGCCGCCGTCTCGAGAGTCCCCACCACCGACGAAGGGGCCACGTGGGCCAGCTGGTTGCACCAGGCCAAGTACTACCCCCCCCCTCTCCCATTCACCTGGACCCCATTTCGGCGGCGTGGTTGACCACGCGATTCATTGTCTGAAGCACTGCACTGCTCCTAACCCTCGGGTGCCTACCGTCTTCGTCTTCGTCTTCGTCTTCATTCTCGCCCTCCCTGCTGCTGCTGCTGTTGCAGAGGGCGGGTGGCCTCCCTGCTGAATGCCGACGAGGAGCCCAGCCCAGGGGCCGGGCCAGAGAGAGGCACACGAGCAGCAGCAGCGGCGGCCTCGCCCTCTCTGTGGCTCGACCTCGGTCCCCAATGGCGGCCACGCGAGCGGCGCCACCACCGTTCCACCACCTCTCCCGGTGCACCGGGGCGACCCGCGACTCACGCCCACGACGATGACGACGACGACGACGATCCCGAAGAGGCCCTGCGTCGGGCGTGGCTGGCCACTGCGCTCGCCCATCGCGAGCACAACGAGGTGCGCATCCCCAGCCTGCCACCCCACCACCACCCAACACGATGCTGTGCGGCGTTGCCCACTCCTGTGGGGTGTGGTGTGCGTGGTGTGTGGGGTGTGGGGTGTGGGGTGTGGGGTGTGGGGTGCTGTTTGGGGTGTGGGGTGTGGGGTGTGTAAATATATATATATATATCTCAATACAAAAACTTCAGCGATTGACGACAGTTGGGGGCGTGGGGCAAGGCAAGCGTGTGGCTGTACGCGCTGCCGGAGGAGCTGCAGCTGCTGCTGTTCTCCCACTTTGGCGCGGGCGACCTTGCGGCCGTGAGTCTCGTCAGCACCCTCTTCCACCGCGTACGCACTTTTTTTCAGTCCCTCTTCCCTTTTTCGTTGCTCACCACACGTGTGCCGTGTGCCGTTTTCTGGCTTCTGCTGTTTCTGCTGCTCTTCTTCTTTTGTGCAGCTGGCCTCCGACAACGCGCTGTGGCGGCTGCAGTTCGAAAGGGCGCAGGGCGGCTGGAAGGTGGCCTGCAATGTGGGCGCCGAGCCGCTGCCTTCCGGTACAAAACCCCAGATATATCATTGCCACGGCACAGCATCTCTCTCTCTCTCTACACTCGCACTCGGTCCCACCCTTTTGCATTGCCGGGTCTAACGGGACGGATCGGGGGCGGTGGTCGTGGTGGTTGGCGGCGCAGGAGCGAGCCAACTGGCGCGCTGGTTCGAAGAAAAGCTGGCGTTCACCCACAGCGCACTCTCGCAGCTCATCCCTCACCAGCACCACCAGCACCACCAGCAGCACCACCAGCGGTGGCACGACCCTAGTGCCTCGCTCGCCGCGGAGATGACGTGCGCCGCGCTTGTGGACTGGAAGTCCCAGTACCACATCCACCACTCGGTCAGTCTCCTCCGTCTCCTCGCGATGAGCTGCTTTTCCGGCCCTGAGCCCCGCCTCACCCGCGCACCCCCCCGCGAGAGACTTGTGTGGTTGGATGGATAGCTGACGAGGTGGTGGCTGGTGGCTGGTGGTGGCTGGTGGGTGCGGACATGGGACTACAGGAGAGCGTGCGGCACGTGAAGCCAACGAGGAGCAAGTCGGAGGTGGTCCTGACCAAGTTCGGGGCAGCGCCCTCATCGTCCCCCCTCTCCTTCCTGCCCAAATCCATTCGGGTACCCTACTCCCCTCCCCCCACCGCATCCCACCGGCTTCTCTCCCTCTCCTCCTCCCCCTCCCCCCTCTCCGTCGCCAGTTTTTGCCCAGCGTGAGGCGTGGGGTTTATCTCTCTCCCGACTTACACGACACTTGCTCCGCGCCGGTCTAGACGACTCTGCAGCGAAAGCAGGTCTTCAAAGTGCCCATGTTTGGTCGCGGTTTGGACCTTAGCGCCAAGAAGGTACATAACCGTTCGTGTGTGTGTGTGTGTGTGTGTGTGTGGCCGTGTGTGTGTGTGGCCGTGTGTGTGGTTGTGTGTGGTGGGGCGACTTCTCCAGCTGGTTGACACTCCTCCTTTCTTTCTCCCCCCAACCGGGTGGTCGATGATGCGCTGTAGTTGCTCTACAACATGATCTGG
Organism: Acanthamoeba castellanii str. Neff; assembly: GCF_000313135.1. NCBI lineage: Eukaryota > Discosea > Longamoebia > Acanthamoebidae > Acanthamoeba > Acanthamoeba castellanii. The sequence continues at coordinate 641,473 of NW_004457442.1, forward strand.
AGTCTGGAGAGCCCGTTTCCCGTGTGTGGCCTCCATCCCGGGTCGGGTGGCATCGGAAGCGGCGTGGCGTTCAACGTGGAGGGGAAGGAACTCAACCTCACAGGTGCGCGCAACCATGATCTGAGCAGGTGGCTGGCTGGTGGTGGCTGGTGGCAGGTGGTCTCCTTATCACACTCACTCACCGATTGCTCCTCCGACGCAGTCATCTACGAGGAGGAGGGGGTGTTCGAGAAACTGCGACCAGTTTGGCGAGACTTTTTGCAGAAGGACTCCAGCGGCCTCATCCTCGTGATGGACAACCGCGGCGATACCGAGAGCCTCGCCATGGCCAAGCGAGAACTCGCCAGGTTCGTGAGCTACGACTGCGACCCAGACGACGACCGCGCGCGTGAATGTTCCGAGAAAGAGGACGAGCAGGAGAGGCCGCTGGCGGTCACCACGCTTCCGCTCCTGGTCTTTCTGTGCGATGCCGGCACGGACGACGTCCCGCCGGAGACTCGACCCACTGCTCCGCCCCTCACAGCCGCCCGGGTGGCTCACGAGTTTGCGCTCTCTGCCCGCATGCGGGGCAGAAAGTGGTGCGTGCGGCACGTGTGTCCGGACTCCCTCCAGGGCATCGCCGAGGGCCTCCACTGGCTCGCCGCCAACTTGTAATCGATTGACGTGGCATGTGAAAAGCAGCGCTGTCTGTTCATACACGCAACAGCCACCTGACGGGCTGCAGCCTCACTCACGCCAGTACGCTGCTCCCGGCGGTGGAGAAGAACGAAGCGAAGTAGCCGTTCTTCTCCAGGAGCGCCGCTGGTGTGCCGCACTCCACCACACGACCTCGGTGAAGCACCACCACTCGATCTGCATTCCGCACCGCTTCTGGTCTGCGCCCCCGCCCTCGTCTGAGCGCGGAACGGTTGTGGGGGGGGGGGAGCGCCAAGGGCAGGACGTACCGGTGGGCAATGACGATGCGCGTGTGAGCAGCAAACTGCCGGTTGATGTAGTCATGGATGCGACGTTGGCTGTGGGGGTCGAGGGAGGAATCGAACTCATCGAGGACCAGCAGCTTCGGACGCCGCAGCAGCACCCTACGACATGCACACCAGACCATACACCACATCACATCACACCAGACCAGACCAGATCAGGGTCATATCACATACATAAATTAAATAGCATGTTGTTGGCTGGTGGAGGCTGGTGGAGGCAATGCTGCAGCCGTAACCTTGCGATGGCCAGCTTCTGCTTCTCGCCGCCGGAGAGACTCGAAGCCCGATGGCCCACAACAGTGTCATACCTTGGGCCGGTCCGACCCACGATAGACTCATTAGGCACGCCTAGTGCATGCACGCGCGGGGGGGCGGGGGCGGGGGGCGGTGTGGGTACCCGTCAGGGAGGGAGCAGATTTTGTCGTGCACGCCCACCACGCGGCAGATCTCGTGGAGCTCGTCGGTGGTGGCGTCGGCACGCCCGAGCCGTAGGTTGTTCGCCACGGTGTCGTTGAGGAGGTAGCACTCTTGCGAGAGAAAGCCCACGTGGGCCGCCAGCCCCAGAGGCCCTGGCGCAGGCGCGCGCGAGGGGAAGCAGAAGGAGGAGGATCGGTGGTGGCTGCCTGCAATGCGCGAGAGAGGATGTCCGTCGATGAAGATCTCTCCGCGCTGCGGTCGCAGGAAGCCCATCAGGAGGAACGCCAGGGTGGTCTTGCCACTCCCGTTGGCCCCGACGATCGCCGTCAACTCGCCCGCCCTGAAGTGCACGCTCACGCCCGCGAGGGTCCACCTTCGCGCCTCCTCCACCGCCGTCTCCTCCTCCTCCGCCGCCGGCGCCGCCGCCGCCTCCTCCTCTTCTGGTCGCGTGAGAGTTCCCTTTGGCCGCTCCTCGGCCTTCCCGCCGCAGTCCGGGGGCGCACGCGTCCCTTCTCCTCCGCCCGCCGCCTCCTCGGCCGCCTCCGGTGGTGGGGCGCCGCCCTCTGGCAGAGAGGAATCGAGAAGGAGAGGAGGTGGCGGCGCGTAGGAGAAGCTCACCTGCTCGAAGCGTACGTCCCCGACCACGTCGCCCAAGCGCAGAAGCGGGACCTCCTGCTCCTCCTGCTCCTCCTTCCTGAGCCGCGACGAGGAAGTACCACTCCCCCCTCCTCCGCCTGCTGCTGCTGCTGCTGCTGCTAGCAGGCACCGGTGCGGCGGCCGGCAGGTCCACGTAGTGGAAGATGCGCTCGAAACTCACCGCGCACGTGGCCAGCTGGATCTGCACCCCGGACAAATCCGACAGCGGCCCGTAGAGCCTGGCGGTGCACCCACCCACGCGCACCCACCAGGCCACCGGCACATACAACGACAATGACGATGACGCGACGAAGAAGAAGATGAAGGTGACGACGACGACGACGGTTATTCGTATGGAAAGGTCAGAGCCGCGCCTCCTCGACTAAAAGAAGGAGGAAGAAAAGGTGCGGCGGCGTGTGTGCCTGGTGGGGAGGGGAACATACCGGCCAATGTAGGAGGAAAAGGCGACGACGGTACCCATGGTGATGCCGCCCAGCCCCACCACCTGGCCATCTGAAGAGGATCGCACGCACGCAACGGGCAGCAGTGGAGGACAAGAGCGAATGTGAGCGCCACCAGCCACCATCAACCGCCGCCGCCATGTCCCACTGTACTGAACCGGAAACCCGGCCGGCAGGCAGGAGGAAGGCGACACGTGCCCTTGATCTGAATGTTGCTGAGGTCGGTGGAGAAGAGGATGAAGATGAGCGCCCCGAGCATGTACACGATGATGGACATGAAGCTCATGGCGACCAGCAACACCTGTGTCCCTCCCCCGGGAAAACAACAACAACAACAACAACAGCAACAACACCACACACGCGCGCGCGCGCACACACACACACACACACACACACACAAATGAGGGCCTGACGACGGGCAATGGCTACTACGGAGGGATTGCGAGCGAACCTGGAAGAACGACGTGTGCAGGAGATTGGCGCGGCTCGTGGTGCGGGACAAGGCCTCGCTCTCCCTCCTTGGCACGCCACCAGGAATGCAGCAGCCGCAGGACTCCGCGTCAGTAGTTGCGGCCGTAGAGAAGGAGAGGCGTAGGGGATGGCTGCTGGCTTATGCCAGACGCATGGGGTGCGGTGATTAACATCACGTACGTGAAGCGGTCGAGGAAGAAGCGCTGCTGTCCAAACGTGCGCGCGAGAATGACGCCGGCCATCGTGAGCGACTCTGCGAGGGCCTCGTTCATTCCGCTCCTCCTCTGCAAGGCCTCCCTGCATAGACCACCACATCCGGTCAAATCAAATCCGGTAATTACAGCCATTGCTTGGTGGTGGGGGAGGAAGAGGGGAGGGGAGGGGGGTTCTGCATAACAGTACTGTTTGTAGGCGCGCATGCGGGAGGACATGTAAAGGGAGGGCACGTAGAATGCCGGCACCAGCACCACGCACCCCACCGTGAGCCGCCAATCCATGCCGTACCTGCAGCCCACACGCACACGCCCACGCCCACGCCGTTGCTGCTGCTGCTGCTACGATGATTGGGGGTTGGGAGAGAGAGAAAGAGAGAGTTGTGTGTGTGTGTGTGTGTGTGTGTGTGTGTGTGTGTGTGTGTGTGTGTGTGTGTGTGTTGTGTGCGTGCGCGCGCGAGAAGAGAGAGAGAGAGAGAAGGGAGGTACGGCTTACATGGCGCGCAGGAGGAAGGCCAACGTGAACAGATTCTGCGCCGTGGAGAAGATGAGTCGGCACACTCCACCCGTGGCCCCTGTACCCCGCCACCACGCACGTGCTCATAGACATGAGCAGCCGGCTGACGCCGCCGCCGCCATTACAGCGTGGGGGGGGGCGAACAGCAGGTGTGGTATCAAGCACCTCGTTTCTCTCTCCCTCTCTCGGTGTGGTGTGGTGTCGTGTCGTGTCGTGTCGTTGGTCGTGCGTACCGGTGAGTTCCTGGTTGAAGAGGGCGGCGAATTCAGCCGACCGGTTCTGCACGAAATGCTGCAGCGGGAGCCCCTGCAGATGCTGCACTCCTCACCACTCACCCACCTGATCAGCGTGCCCACCTCCGGTCCCTCTGACTCCTCTTGACTGCGCGCCGCGGCGTTGGGGAGGGGGGACGGATGCGCAGTGGCGGTGGAGGCTGCTGGCCGGTTGTCGTACGCTGAAGAGAGACTCGCGGAGGGAGCGGGCCATGTGCTCCGCCACGTGGGTGGTGAGGGCCTCCTTGCCCACCTTCATCGCCACCGTGGCGCACAGCACGCCCACCACCTCTGCAGAGAGGATAGAAGGAGAGAGAGAGAGAGAGAGAGAGAGCGAGCGAGCGAGCGAGGTAGAAGTTTACCAGCAGCAGCAGCAGCAGCAGCAGCCTCCCCAAATCCGCACTTCTGGACGCAGGCCAGGACCAGGCGAATGGAAGGGGGAGGGGGCAAGAGGAGGCCAACGGTTGGAGGGGGGCGAGCCACGCAACGTACGGATGGCCAGCGAGACGATGCGCTCGACGTCCTGCTTGGGCACCGCCTCGTCCACGAAGCTGCGATACAGCTGCGGCACTACGACGCGGCCCCGCCCCCACCGTCAGCCAGCGAGCACGGGCGATGGGTCATTGCGAGCAGGCGCGATGGGTCAACGCGCGATGTCGGGAGTGGAAAAGGAAACCGCGGCGAATAAGGAATAGTAGTACTATTCGAGAGGGGGAAAAAAAGTGGGGGGGATGGTCTAGAAGGGAAGAGGCACGCACTGAGGGAGTCGAAGTAGGCGTTGACAACCAACACACCGAACACAGCCACGAGCGGCACCCAGTAGGGCAGGAACAGGCGCCCCACGCGTCTCACCACCGCCCACGATACGTGGCCCCCGTCACTGCCCGTCTTTCTGCCGCTGCCGCCGCCACCAGCAGCATGGCTCGGCAGCACTCCTACAGCGTCCGTGACTCGCTGCGGGGTGTCCATCTACTCACACCGCTCTGCTTTTGTTTGTTTTGTTTGTTTTGTTTGTTTTGTTTCGTTGCGAATTCTGCCCCGGTGTGTCGTGCCACGGCGCTGTTGGGGGGAAGCGGGGTGTCAGGTGGCCCCGCGCGAAGAGACTATAATGGAGGACGACGACGAGCTCCACGACGACGGGGGCGAGACGGCGCCAGCAGCGGGCAAGTAGGAGGCGGAGGCGGAGGCGGAGAGGAGGTCGAAGCAGGCCTCGCACACGCGCACTGGCGAGCTGAAGTAGAGCTGGGGGATGGGCAGCCGCTTGAACGTGCACTTGCTGCAGAACACCCACCCGCACAGCCGACAGTGGTGCTGCAGCACACGATCCGCCCACCAGTCGTATATGTCGTGTATGTCGTGTGTGCATGGCCGTGTGGCGTGTGGCGTGTGGCGTGTGGCGTGTGGCGTGTGGCGTGTAAGAACAGAGAACGATTAGAGTCTGAAAGGGATCGAATGAGAGGAGTGAAGGTAGTAGTAATGAAGCACCCGTCGCGTGAGTTTAGAGAAAGCAGAGGAGCAGTGTCGACACGAGTCGACCGTGTCGTCGGGCACCCAGTGGGCGGTGGTGGAGGCGGGGTCGCACTGGGCCTCGAGTCGGCCGAGCTCCAGCAGGTAGTGCTGGATCAGCACCGATGTGCCCCCTGAGATCAAAACACACACACACACACACACACACACACACGACACAAACACACACGGGACACACGACACACATGACACACAGTCCGCCCGCCTTCAGCCGTGGGAAAGGGGCACGCACGCACGCTGCACCCCTTGCGCGCGATCATGGCGTGCACGGTTGGGGGAAGAGGGGAGGGAGGAGAGGGGCACACCGGTGAGCAGCTCCTTGGGGACTTGGAAGAACTGGTTGGCGCGGAAACAGCGCAGTGACTTGAAGCTGAACATACAGAGCGGGAGCGCGGTGATCTGCATGTTGTTGTAGATGGAGAGGTACTCCAGGTTGCTGAGCTGGCTCAGTTCCGTGGGCAGCGTGCTCAGGTGGTTATCCTCCACGGAGAGCCACGCCAACGCCCGCAGCGAACCTGCGCCCAGCACCAGCCACCACGCGGGTTGATTAACCCACCGCCAGACGACCTACGGCGCCCATCTACGCAAGAGCGCGCGGTAGCAGCCAGCATGGGGCGTAACAAACCGCCCCATGCAACAGGCAGGCAGATTTGGGGGGGGGTCGATTGTGTGCGAAAGGCGGCCGCGTGGTACCGATTTCCTTGGGGAGAGCCGTGAACTTGTTGTGGTCCAGCGAGAGCCACACCAGACTCTGGAGCTTGACGATCTCTGAACAGACCCATCACGGGTCAGGCGTGGCGGTGGCGAGCTTCTTATTCAGCGCAGCGTGGCAGCAGCAGCAGCAGGGGCGGCGTGGCGGAGGGGCTGGGGAGGATACCGGGAGGGAGGGAGGTGAGGTGGTTCTTGTTGAGGAAGAGGCGCGTGAGGTTGTGGAGCTGCCCCATCTCAGGCGGCAGACTTGTCAATTGGTTACTGTACAGCTGCAGGCTATCGAGCAGACCGAGACGGCCCACCTCAGCAGGCAGCGACGTGAGCGCATTACGCTCGAGGTTGAGCTCCTCCAGGCTCCCCCTGCCCATCGCCAGGACACGCACACACACACACACACACACACACACACACACACACAGCCGGGCACGAATGCACAACGTTCCGTTGGGGGGCGGGGGGGGGGCGGTGGTGGTGAGTGCACGACCGCCAACGGAGGCAAGAACAAATTTGGGGGGGGATTGGGGGGGGGGTTGCACACGACAGGGCCGCAATGTCCGAGGGCAGGTTGACGATGCCCAGCTCTTCGAGCGAGAGGGACGAGGCCCCTCGCACCGACGCCTCTTCGATGGCGCGCTTGACTCTGCGCCACGGACACACAACGCACGACATGCACGCACGTACACGTGCACGTGCACGTACAGGTACAGGTACAGGTACACGACACAACACACAGTACGTAGGTGCATGCCCAGCAGCGGCGGCGGTGGCGGCAGGGAGGAGGCGGTACCGGTCCATGATGGCGAGGTCCTGGGCCGGCGCTGTGCCTGAGGAGAACGTGGGCCGGCCCCCGCTCACCTCGATGAGGCCGCCTTGCGTCAACTTGCGCTCCTGCGGCCTGGCCTGCTGCTGCTGCTGCTGGTCCTCGCGCGTGGCCGCATTCGCGCTGGCGGGGACTGCTCGAGTCACCGCGGCCGCGGCTGCCGCTGCCGCCGTCGCTGCCGCAGTGCCGAGGGAGAGGGGGGCCTCGCCACGTGACGCTGGAGGCTGGGGCAGCAGCAGCGGCAGCGGCAGCGGCTGCTGGGAGGTGCTGCTCTCCTCTCTCCCGTCGTCGTCGTCGTGGTGGTGGTGGTGGGTTGTTTCCTCTTCCTCTTCTTCTTCGTGCCTCTCGCCGCCATCGTCGTTGCCATGGCCGGCCGCGTTGGGGAACACCACCGGCGACGGCATTGCTGCTGCTGCTGCTGCCGGGGCGGGCGCTGCTGCCCCTTCTGCCCCTTCTGCCCCCTCCCTGCTGGCGGCGGCGGCGGCGTGGTGCGGCTGGGGCTGGTGGCGGCGTGCCCCGCTCAGGATGGACACTCGCCGCGACCCCCGCCCGTGCGCCTCCTCGCCGCTCGCCGAGGGGGTGGAGGTTCCTACCCACGACGCCATTTATTACTGCGTTTAGAAAAATGTGGTGTTTTATCTCTTATTCCGCCTCTTCTGTTGTTCCACAAGAGAAATTTCGTGTCTCATTTATTAATTAACACTTTACCAAACGTTTGGGGGGGGTAGAAAACGTACCGCAAAACCGGCCCAGCAGGCGCAGCAGCGTGAGACTAGCACTTAGAAATGGCGGAGGCGCCGGCGGCACCACCACCGGCACCAGAGAGAAGGAAAGGAGAGGACGGCGGCGGGCTGCGCGCCCTCGTGGGGGAGGGGCAGGTGGCGGCCCACCAGGCTGGTGGCGGAGGAGGGGCGTCCATCGCGGTCCTCTTCCCCCTCCCCGTGCCTGCCGCCGAGGCCGAGGCGAAGGGCGGCGGCGGCGGCGGAACGCCCCCACCAGCGGCGGCAGCAGGCGCGGGCTCGGGGGCGGGACTGCCCCGGCTGCGCCTCGCGGAGCTCCACGCCGACCTCCTCGCCCACGTACGTGCCTCCTCACCCCCCCCCCATATTTTCTTTTGCATTTTTTGGCCTCAAACGGTTTTTTCCCTGCCCTCGCAAACGACCTGACGCCCAAGGCGGGGTGTTGCCTCCCTCCCAGGCTGAAGAGGCGCAGCTCAAGGCGGAGAGGCTGGCCGAGGAGGAGAAGCGCCTGCTCGCGTGGATAGAACAGGTCGGTCTTCTGTTCCTCCCCAAATCTGTTTTTCTTCCGGCGGGGGGGGCACATGTTAAAAGGGGGGGGGTTCCGGGACCACCGGTGGGGGGGAGGAGACAACAGGTGACGGAGGCAGGGCTGGGGCATCATGACGGGGACCTGCTCAAGGCTCTCCGCTCTGGTGAAGTGCTTGTGCGGTACGGCTACCTGCTGCTGCTGCTGCTGCTGCTGCAACTAGCAGAGTAGTAGTGGTAGTAGCTACTTCTTACTTCTACTACTGCTACTATAACAAAGCTGCCTTGGATGACAGCTTAGCGTCCATAAAAGAAATGCCGGCGGCGTGATGGTGGCTGGCTGGCTGGCTGGCTGGTGGCTGACATGTGCACTGGTGCGCAGACTGGCCAACCGAATCAAGCCAGGGATCGTGCCCTCGTGTCATGCGGCCCCTGCGTCACCCGCCCCGCCCTCTCGCCAGGCGGTCCTCGAGATGGCATGCCTCCTCGCCCCCCGATACTCGCCCAATCTCTGTGTTCGTTCCATTTTGCAGGCGCCAGGCCACGGCCAATCGAGCGCTCACGTTCCCCCTTTTTGTTGGCTGCTGCTGCTGCTTGCTGCGTGACATATCGCCGTCATCATCGGTGTCGTCTACGTGTGTTCGCGTCCGCTGCTCGCACGCACACATCTAGGAGAACATCCGGCAGTACGTGCGCGCGTGCTGGGTGCTGGGCATGCCCACAGCCGATCTCTTCGCCCCCGCCGACCTCTACTACTCCCGACACCGTTCCCTGGTACCACCCACCAGCCACCACTTTCCCTTCCTCCAATTCTTTCTCCCGCCGCTTCTCTTCTCGAAACGGCCAAGGCAAACGCTTCGGCATGCGCGAAGGACGACGAAAGAAGAATGGATGATGAAGAGGGCGGGGGGGGGGGAGGAGGAGAGAGAGAGAGAGAGAGTGAAGAGAGCGAGAGAGCGAGAAGCAGCTTCTTTGCTTTTTCTTCCTCGCTCATGACTTCCAACCAACCAACCAACCAACCAACCAACCGCGCGGCAGGTCGGACGCAACCTGCAGGCCCTGGCCCAACTTGCCGCCGCTCTTCCCACCTACGTGGGTCCTCTTCCGCCAGCGCCCTTCTCCTCCGGCCGCACGCCCCGCCGCATGTCGGTGGTCGCCCAGGACGCCGGCGGGGGTACGACGCGACCCTTGCACCCTTCCTCTTCTTCCTCTTCCTCTTCCGCTTCTTCTTCTTCTTCGCCCGTTTCACACCTGACGATGACGACGACACAGTGAGACCATCTCGAATGGGGCAAAAGGTCTTTGCATGGCTAACCTGTGCGTGGTGGTGGCGTGGTGAGCAGAGAGCGTTGGGGAGAGAAGCGCGCGTTCATCGTCGCCGTCATCTTCTTCTTCTTCTCCGAGGGAGGCCAGCGAGGGTTCGCGGGTGCGGCCAAATGCGGATGGAGAGGAGAAGAAGGGGAAGGACGGGTGAGGAGGAGGACGGCGAGGAGGAGGAGGAGGAGGAGGGAGGGGACCCGCATCGGCTGGCGAGGGGGCTGCGAGAAGCGCGAAAGGCTCTCCGGCAGCTGCGGAGGGAAAACGCGGAGCTGCGTGCACTGCGCGCCGAGGAGCGACAGCAAGCGAGCGAGGCGCAGTACGGGGAGGCGGAGAAGAAGCAGCTCATGAAGACCATCCGGCTGCTGGCCAAGGAGAGACGTACGTCCCAGCACGTCATGAACCTCACCAAGTTCAAGGCCGAAATGCGCGCCCTCGAGCTCGAAGCCGAGCTCCACCAGGAGAGGACCCTTAGACGTCGTGCCGAAACCCAGGCCCTCTCCCACCACGCCCACCATGCCCACCACGCCCACGCCCACGACGACGACGACCAGGCACCGGAGATGGCCACCTCCGGTGGGATCGCCGGGGAGAGCCCGATCGAGGATCATCCTGGTGGCCACCCTCCGGACGGCAAAGCTCCCCTCGGCGTCGGCGGCGGCACCGGCGGCAGCGCCACGGAAGACCACTCGGACCTCGCTCGCAGACTTGAGCGGGAGCTGGCGCAGGAGCGGCAAGAGAAGCACGAACTCAGGCAGCTGTACGGCAAACGGATCGCCGAACTCGAAGCGCTCGTGGAGCGCCTCCAGGAAGAGGGCAAGCCGGCCTCAGCACACAAGCGGCAGGATCGCATCAACCACCACAGCACGGACGTTGACGATGTTGACGACGAGATGGACGCCCTCCACTCCTCGCTCGAGATGTCGCGCGCTGTTTCCCGAGAACACGGCCTCGCCCTCATCTGCCCTCCACCAGGAGTTGGTGCGCCCCCACCACCATCTCCTTCTCTGCCCACGGTCGTGCGCGGGTTCCGCTTCAACCCCCCCCCACCAATCCCCCTTTATCCTGCTGCTGCTGCTGCTGCAACTGTTGCCCCCAACGGACGGAAGGGGCCTTAACGCTCCTCTCCTCTCCTCTCCTCTCACCGTTCTGCTGCTGCTGCTGCTGCTGCTGGGTGCGTGCAGAGGGAGGGGCATCGCACGCCGTGAATCCGGTGGTCGTGCAGGCCATGAATCACACCCTCTCCCGAGTACGGCCGTCGCCTCATCACGATTCTTCCCCCCCCCTGCACGCCTGCACGCCATTCTTCTTTTTGCTTCCCCCCCCTTGCGTGCTTACACCGGGTTCGTGCGTGCGTGCGTGCGTGCGTGCGTGCGTGCGTGCGTGCGTGCGTGCGGTGTGTCGTGTGTGTTGTTTTAGCTTCTGCATTCGTCTCGGTTGGTGTCCTGGCGGGACGTGGCCGAATTCAGTGCGGTGCTCAAGTCCGACCTCGGCCGTCGCCAATTTGCCAATTCCCTGACCGCTTTTGTGCGCAAAGTACGCCTCGCAACCCAGTGCTCATTCGTTCGTTCCTGCTTCGAGAGCTGTGGGTGGGTGGTCGTCACTCAGCGGCACATCTGCGTGGTCTCGTACAGCTGAGCGTTACCTGTCTTTCGAAACCCTCCTTCGATCTGTTGGTGAACATCTGCCGCACTATGACAGAGGAGATGCATCGCGCCAGTCCCACTTCCCAGTATGCCATACCTCCCGCCCGCCCGCCCGCCCGCCCATCCGTGTGTCGTGTGTGTGTGTCGTGTGTCGTGTCGTGTGGTGTGTGCGGTGGTTCGTGTGCGTGTGAGTCATAGGCGTGCGTCTCCCACTCTATTCCCTTCCGCAGCTGACGCTGATGTGGTGCTGCGGCATAGGGAGTGGGTGACGGCGAGCGAGCTGATGCGGGTGGCGGAGAGGGTGTGCTACCGGGAGCAGAAGAAGAAGGGCAGGGCGGTGGATGTGCATCTGCTGCACTTCCTCAAGGCGAGTCCGGTGTGGTGCAGCCGAGCGCTTTGGGAAGCCAACTTCTGGGACACGCTGGCGAGGCTGCAGCAGCAGCAGCAGCAGGAGGAGGAGCTCGCGACCGCAGCAGGCGACGCCTCCGAGTCCTCCCACACTCGCTCGCGCTCGGAGAGCGAAGCAGCAGGGCGAGGGGGTGGGGCGGAGAAGGCGCAACAGGTGGCGGGGAGCAACAAGATCATGAGCAAGGAGCGGTCGGCCCGCACCATGCTGGGCATCTTTGGTGGCATGATGAGCAAGCAGAACGACAAGCTTGGTGACCGCACTTCGCGGAACGACTCGGCCAAGCCGGCCTCCCGCGACGACGAGCCGGCCTCCCGCGAACTTGCCCCCCTCAAGGACCCCCGGAAGAAGCTGCACGACCAACGAGAGGAGTGGGAAGTGAGCGGCGACATGGCCATCGTCAGTCTAGGCGACAAGGAGGCCAGAGCGGAGCAGGCCCTCTTCGTCGCCGCTCTGCAACGCGTGGGCGAGCAGATGGTCGACTGGGACCTGCCCTCGCCCTTCCTCCACGACGCCCTCTCCGCTCTCTGCCGCCTCTTCTCCCTCCCCGCCTCCGCCTACAACGACCTCCTGGTTCTTTTCTTCCCCGCCACGGCACACCCACACCCACCCACCCACACCCACCCACACCCGCACATGTGTGACGGTGCTCAGTCTCCCGAACTAACCCTGTGGCCGTGCCTTGGCTTGCGTGCCTTGTCGTGTGTGCCTTGTCGTGCGCAGCAACATGTGCACCTCTACGTGGACGACCCCACGCGCAAAAAGGAGGAGAAACGAATGCTCAAGCGCACCAAAGCCGAGGACGACCGTCGGAAGAAAGAGGAGGACAAGGTACGCACCTCTTCCCTACCCCGTACCTGCACCTGCGCCTGCACGTCTCACGGAAAACGTCGTGTGTCGTGTTGGGTCGTGTTGGGTCGTGTTGGATCGTGTGTAGGAGAACGAGCGGCTGCAAAAGCAGTGGAAGGAAGAGGAGAGGCGGACCAAGGGGCTGAAGGGCGCGGAGGAGCGGTATGGCGGGGCCGAGGCTCGCGGGGGAGGAGGAGATGAGGGGAGCGGCGATGGCAGAGGACGAGATGAACACGGCAGCTCGTCGTCGTCGTCGTCGGGAGCGTCGCTCGTCTCGGGCAAGTCGCGGGGCAAATCGTTCCGCAAGCGGAAGGACAAGAAGGAGGAGGCCGTCGGCAGCAGTGGTAGGGGGAAGGAGAAGGCTCTCAAGAAACAACAAGCTGCTGCGAGGGAGAGCCCGGCACCGGCTGACGACACCACGCCGCCTGCTGCTGCTGCCGCCGGCGGTGACGGCGGTGACCTCGGTGGCGGTGACCTCAGTGGCGGTGCCGCCGTGGCGACCACGGAGGGCTGCGGACCGGGGGGCGACGTAGTGGGGGGCATCCTCAAGCTCTCGGGGAACAGCCGCAAGGCGCGCAAGGGCGGCGACAAGAAGCCCCTCTCAGGGGGCACCAAGATCACCTTCGCCCCACGTGTGGAGACAGCCACCGCCACCACCAGCACCACCAGCACCACCAGCACCAGCACCACCAGCACCAGCAGCACCACCAACACTCCGACCAACCCCCACCACCAGCACCACCACCGCCGCCATGACCATCTTGACCCCGAGCAAACCCCCGAGGACGGCCCAGGCGATACCATAGACAGCCAAAAGAACATCGGCGAGCCGGTGGCGGCGCAGATGGATCCTCTGGGCCAGCACGCAAGCAAAGAAGACGACGACGACCACGAGGAGGAGGAGGAGCAGGCAGCGGCGGCAGGGGCAGGGTTGACCAGCCAGCAGCAGCAGCGCAAAGGGAAGGGCCATTCGCGAAGTCGGAGCGTGGGAACCTTCATTCCAAGCCTCTCGCTCAACCCGTTCCTGCGTCGCGACGAGGACGATGCCGGCGGCGGCAAGGTGGACCATGGCCGCAGCTTCCCATCACTGCTGTCGCCTCGACGAATCATTGCATCACGCGATCGCGACAGGGAGCTCGAGCGGGAGAAGGAGAAGCGAGAGAAGGAGCTGCGAACCTTCCTGGGCCACAACTACGGTATCCTCGCCTCGCCTCACGACAAAAAGAGGCCCGCCGCCGCCGCCGACGACGACCCTGATGACGCCCGACGACGCGTCTTTCACGTGCCCCTCCGCACGCTGCTCCAGCGGGACGGGACCCCCCTTCCTCGCCTCGCCGCCGACGCCATCAGTGCCCTTCACCGCGAAGGTAAACAGCCTTTCCAATAACCCCCCCCCCACCACCGCTTATTATTTAATTCTCCGCCCTTCCTTTTGTAAGCGCCCACCCTCACGCACCCACCACCACATGTCCACCATGCGCGCGTGTTGACGTTTCAGAGGCGTTGACCACCGTGGGGATCTTCCGAGTCACCAGCGCGCAGTCAGAGATCGACGACCTGGTGTCCCTCCTCGATGCCGGTACGTGTCTCTTGCCAAAGAGGAAACTCGGGGCGGAGTGTCACGTGTCTCTCTCTCTCTCTCTCACCACACACACACACGACACACACACACACGATACACACACACACACGACATCGCAGGCGGAGTTGTAGACTGGGCAGGCGTGAGCGTGCACACGGTTGCGTCTCTACTCAAGCGCTTCCTCAAGTGTCTGCCAGAGCCGCTGTTGTCGTGGCAGTTGTACCCGCGCTTCCTGTCGGTAGCCAGCCTTGGCGATCCGGTGGAGAGGTTGCGCGAGCTGCGGGTGCTCGTCAATCTTCTGCCGACAGAGAACAGGTCGCTGCTGGGCGACCTCACCCGGCTGCTGGTCGACATTGCTTCCCGAGCGGCTGTCAACAAGATGAACGCCACCAATCTCGCCACAGTCATTGGGCCGACCCTGCTCTACTCCCAGCCGGACTCGGAGGAGGCTAGCTCTGACTCTCTCCTGGGCAACATGAACGCAGCCAACCTCGTCGTGGAGAGCATTATCGCCTTCCACGCCGAGCTCTTCGGTACGCCCGCACGCGAGCCAAACAGCACGAGCGTGCCACAGCCCACGGACGATGCCACCACGCGCAACACCCTGCCCGCAGACGCCGCCGGTCGCCAGGAGGTCAAAGGCGGAGGATCAACTGACGCCGCCCGTGAGCTTCCAGGTCTCAACGAAACTGCCGTCTCTCGCCTGCGCAGTGTACGGGATCAGTGGCGTAAACGGGAAACTAGCTCAGGTGAGCGACTGGCCACAAAGTCGAAGGACGTGTAATTTCAGTAGGAACAAAAGTTCGGCGTACTCCTGGCGGAGTTATTTTTAAAGTTGCACGGAGGTTGACTTTATTAAAAAAAAAAATATAATAATGAAGTCTCGTGTCGCGTGCGGAGTTTTGACTTAGAAATTTTTGCGCTCAACGCCACGCAAGAAAGATCACTCGTTTTCTCGCTTGCCTTGTAAGCTCTTGGCCTCCCGTTTCGTTCAAAATGCGCCGCAGAGGACGGGCTTCAAGATGTAATAGGATTCAGACCTCTAGGATGCCTCATTGGTCCGCTAGGACCAAGCCATTTTTACTTGTAAATTGTCATGTCGCAGTTTTTTTTGACGTCCACACAACCGAGAGCACTGTTTTTCTCGCTTGCCTTGATAGCTGGCAGCTTGGAAATTATTGTCCAATTGAACCATGGGCAACAAGATGGCGCACGATTCAGGGCGCTAGAATGCGCTGTTCTGTTCCCCTCCGCCTTTGAAGCCTTTAAGTATGTGTAGAGAAGTGGAAAGATGTATTCGATATGGTGAAAGAGTACAAAGCTTTAAGAATAGTCTTTGTGTGTTTTTATAAGTGTGGTTGGTGGTCTATACGACGGTCGGGATGTCGGACTTCAGGAGTTCATGGACTTCGGACTTGGTAGTTCTGCGGATCCTGTGTAGTCCAACATAGTATTCTATTCATCGCTCAGTTATTTTGCTATGTCTACACTTATTATTTGCGGCGGTTATTTTTATTCCCAATTCCACTCTTTTGGTTAGTGTTCTTTCTTCTTGGGGGATGCAACGAAAACGCATAACACTCGTTAAACGCGTTTAACTAGTTTAACTAGTAAAACTGATTAAACTCGTTTAACGACCTGCCCACTCATTGAACGGGTGGGCCACTCGTGAAACGAGTAGAGAACGTGTGAAACGAGTAGAGAACGTGTGAAACGAGTAGAAACCGCGTGGAACGAGTAAAGCCCGCTAGAACGGGTAAAAAATGCGTAAATAACGAGTAAAACGAGTAAATAACGAGTTAAAGGAGTAAAAAAACGCATCCCCTTGGGGATGCAACCGAAACCGAGTGATACGAATTGCACGCGTAACGTGTAAAACTAGTAGGGGGATGGCTTGTTTTCGCGGACATCGCGGGCCGGCGACTCATCCCCTAGCTCACGCAAAGAACGAACACACATGAAATTCGATGATGGTTGAAGGAAAACTCACCAGCCTTGAAAGCTCAGGGTAGGAGTGGTGCCAAAATCACTTCGTCAGGCGATGCGCCTCAGGGGGAGCAGTGTGAGGATGGTGAGACAAGCCATTGCGGTGTTGCACTCACCTCTGTCGTGCCTTTCCTACTCTCACTCTATGACACGTCAGCATGACGTGTCTACGTATTTTCGTACTTCCTTTATTCTGTATTTTCCCACGGAAATAGATTGTTCTCTTTTCTCCCGTACTACGAATTAGATGTCGTGGGTCCCGTTCCACTGGGCGTAGACGACACGGCCACGCGCATCGTTCCTCACACCTGCAACATGCGGAGCTCACACGTTTAGTCGTCCTTGTAAGTCGTTAAACTAGTAAAACTACTAGTAACACTCGTAAAACTAGTTTTACCCGTTTTCGTTGCATCCCCTTGCTCGTCTCTGTACTGGTTCCGCATATTGGTATTGGCACTTGAGTCTCCGCGGGTAGTCGCGGCATCCGCGATGTCCGCAGGTAGTCACAATGTCCGCAATGGCCGCGGTTGACTCATCTCCCGAGTTATCACGGTTTACTCTTTTTCTTGGCATTCCCCATCGCACAACGCCGCAGCTCGTGAGTGCCAAGGTGCGTTCAGTGCCGCACCACACTACAGCACCTGTAGCTTACGCGTAGCTTACGCGCGACCCACGCGTGGTCAACACGTGTAAAGTGTGCTACGGGTTCTAAGCGTGCTACGCGTTTTCGGACGCAGGTCCCTAGAGGGCTGAGTCCTATCACATCTTGAAGCCCGTCCTCTGCGGCGCATTTTGAACGAAACGGGAGGTCAAGAGCTCACAAGGCAAGCGAGAAAACGAGCTATCTTTCTTGCGTGGCTTGAGCGCAAAAATTTTCAAGTCAAAACTCCGCACCGAGAATAATATTTTTATTTTCGTTTTTATAACAACCTACGTGACGTGTTCGGAAAAATCCGGGGTGTTGGACAAAATGCGGGGACGGTGCGACCATTATTTAGCTCTTGCGCCATAGAAACCAGGCCAGCCAGAAGGAGAGTACAAAGAGCATACACAGGAAACAAAAGACCAGAACACCCACTGGTGTAGCCAGTGTGCGCAGCCTTGAGATTGGCAGGATTCCGTGGTCTCCTCCTGTGTAGCTAGAGATGAGATGCTGCTGCTATAACGCCATTTGGACAGGCCGTACCTATGGGGCTGCCCTTAAGGTAGCGGCAGTGGAGGGCATAGAGAAATTGCACAAGTGGGGCAAATTCATGGGAGGACACTGGTGGTGGGATGGCCTCCTCCAGATTGTTGCCAATCCCTGTGGTTAGTTAGAATGCGGTCAAAACATCATCTGGAGGAGCCTGTATCCGTAGGGTAGGATCATACCACGGGGCATGAAGCGGACATCGAGGGGTGACCACTTCCGAGCAGCAAAGACGCGGCGGGTTCGTGGGCGAGGGGTAGCCAAGTGGCTTTTTGGCGGCTGCGGAAGGGTTTCAACCTGGCCATCCACCACTCTGGGTGTAAGTAAGGGAAGGAGGGAGGGCAGGCAGGCGAAGGGTTCGAACAGGTACCTCAAAGATCAATTTTAGCTGTTCCACGAGCTTGAGGATGCGTGTCTTGAGATCTGTTTCGCCAGCAGGCTTTTCGGTGTCGCCCTGGCCTGTAGGAGGCACAACCTCCACCACCTCCTCACTGGCATCCTGATGTAAACCGAAGGGAGAGAAGGGCCGTAAATATTTAGATAGAAATCTCTAGATAATTTCTGCACAATCAAAGAGGCGAAGGGCAGCACCGCGAGAGATGTAAGGGTAGCGATTACGGTGTCGCGGTCGCCCTGCGTGCTATCGGCAGGACGATAGAACACGGGAGAATAGTCGGCAAGTTGCTTGCAGATCATAGCGCAATGCTGGCGCAGCCGCTCTGCAGCATCGCGACGATATTTGAGCTCAAGATACTCAGCTCACTCGTTCGGGGACGCACGTCACGCCGCAGGTGGCTTTGGGGGGGGGGGACGCACGTTCGAGCTGCTGGGCTTGGCTGCTTGGGGCAAAGATGTTCTGCTGAAGCCGCACGATCGTTTCCTCCCCCTCTTTGATGACACTCATGAGCTGTCCATTGCTCAGTGTAGCCACCACCTGCACCGGAGGAGAAAGGGAGAGGCGGAGAGGGGTTGAGATGGATGGAGTTTGGCGGAGAATTGGCCAGCAAGGAGGGAGCAGCGGGATCGCGACAACACGCACCTTTTCGTACTGGCGGAGGTCAGCCACGGCGAGGAAATCCAAGTACTTGGATGTCAGGAGACGATAGGCCAGGTGGGAAAAGAACCCCAGGTTGGCGAACACGTACGCTCGCCTACACACACACACACACATTACATGACATTGCATGACATGACATACCAGATCACATGTACGGGATGGAGAAGACGTCAGTGCGAGGTCGTGTGGGAAGAGGCATGCAAGGCTGCTACCATTTTTTAGCAAAATCCTGTGCCGATTGCGTGGGCACCATGCCTGGCGGTTGCACGTATGCAAGCCATATCTCGACCACCTGCGCGAGGGGAGGTGGAAAAGAAGGCGGAGTACCAGTATCGGCGATTAGTCCACCAACATTGACGTTCGGGCAAAGAACGCTCCGTCGTGCGCCCATCCAGAATAGAAGGGGAGGGGAGATATCTAACTACCCAAGAGAAGGGAGGACCGCCACCGGACCAGCGGCTGATGGAGGCATCGAGGAATCTCCACAAGGGCTTCTGGAGCAGCTGCAAGCTCTGAGCACACCGCCGCCACCGCCACCGCCACCAATTGTGGAAACGGCGCATTGTCAGCTGCGCGTAGAGCGAAGGTTCACCACCCACCCAACAAAGGAAAGGAGGCGGGCAGTGCGCTCAGGTGTGTTCGAGTACCTCGGTCATGGTGACCGGTGCTTCCGCCGCGGTGTTCCTCTCATAGGCACCAGCACCTGCGCCACCGGGAGATCTGTCTCGATAGGCTGCGGCACGCGCGATTTTCGCCCCTCTTTCAGTAACCCCTCCTCCTCCTCCTCCTCCTCCTCCTCCTCCACCTCCTCCCTCTTCGAGCGTCGAGAGGGGGAAGGGAATACATAGATTTGTGGCGGGCATGTGCAGTCACACTCACGTGCGTTGCACGGCCCACGACACACGAATATGATATGATATGATAAAATATGAGATACGGACCGTAGGGGCTGGTGTAGGGAGTGCGAGTCGGGGTACCCGCTCCATACGGGGTTCCTCCGGCAGAGTGCACCAGCAAAGGCGGGAGACTAGTCGAGGCCTCCACTGCAGCGGAGACCAGATGACGCACGAGTGCATGCATCCCCGCCAGCATGGGCGATGTAGGCTGGCCCCATCCATCAACCCACGCAGCCCGAGGCGGCACCTCACGCTCTGGTTAGCGAGGTGCCACCACCACCACCTCGGCGAATACAACTGGACGGAGACAAGAGAAGAGTACCTGGCGCTCACCAGAGTCATTGTTGTGCGGAAGCCACATCTCGATGAAAGTGTGCAAAAACGATTTCGCCACCCGGCGCCCCCTGTTCTGTTGTGTGTGGGGTCCCGGCGAGGTGTCTCTGGTGGGTCCCATGTCAACCACGGACTAACGGTTAGAAGTGGCCACCAGATCGATCGGCTGGCGTCCGTAGATTGCCACATCTCATCGGCAAGAGGAAGGGGCGCGGTACCGGAGGCCTGGTGAGGGGCTGGCAAGAAGGGCGGAGTGAGTGCGAACCCCGGCAGGAGAGGGCGGCGCCGAGTGCGGAACGACAGCTGAACTGCTGGGAAAGCACATCTGCAGATACTGCCCAAAGAGGCGCTGGTAGAGTTGCTGCTGCTCCTGGCTAGCCCCTGCACTACCCCCCTCACCCGGGGAGAGGGGGCGGGCGTTATTACATTACCGTGCCTTTTCGCGCTGCTCTGCTCCCACACCTCGCCGGGCAGTGGAGGATGGAGGTGTGTGTGTGTGTGTGTGTGTGAGAGAGAGAGAGAGAGAGAAGCGGGCGCGGGCGTGGTCTACCACCCAAAATGCAGGAAAGGAAGGCAAGCAGAGGTGTCAAGCGGGGAGAGGAGAGAGACCAGCAGCCTTCTCGGGTTCGGCTGAGAAGCGGGGCAGGTAGGTGCTCATTCGGCCCCTGTCGTCGGGCTGTGCTTTGCCCCTTGCCTGTACCGCCGTCGTTGTTGCACTGTGAGGATGAACGGTAGGCTGGACGAGAAAAAGAAACACGACATCGCGTCACAATCGCTTACCTGTATGCCCCGTGTCGCCAGGAACGCAAAGCTGACCATATAGAACTCAAACAAGTCTGCCCGAACGCCGCACGACCAACAGCACGACACACAAGAGTGAGTGAGAGTCAACTAAGGGACAGCATGCGGTGGTGAGAAGAAGAAGAAAGAAAGGGCGAAGAGTAAGTACTGAGGGGAATGGTTGAAATGGCAGCGCCCTGTACGTGGCTGGGAATCTTGGACTGGAAGAAGGGCGAGGCGATGGTCGGATCGTTGGCCTTGATGCCCTTCTGCACCGACGGCTGTCGCGAAAATAAAGAGAAAGAGTGAGCCAGCCCAGCCCAGAGCGGGAAGAGTCCAACAAGAGCCCACATTCCCGGGAGGAGGGGAGGAGGGGCCTGGCCTCTAAGATTACCGGCAGCAGAGAGACTGGGACAGCGACTTTGCGATTGTCGTCGACCGACTTGAGGAGATGGGCGAATAGGTCGCTGTTGGGGCTCAGCAGCTTTCCCCCACCATCCATCGCCCACCACGGACGGAAGTGAGATGACCGTGCAGCGTGTGTGTGTGTGTGTGTGAGAGAGAGAAAGGGAGAGAGAGAGAGAGAGACGTGACGAGCGAGTGAGGGGTTCCGAGGGTGCACCCCTTTGATGGGACAGTACCTGGCACAAAGCCTCGATGTCCTGCTTCCCGCATGCTTCAGCGAACCAGTTCGACCTGCTGCTCACACATGCGTTGGCCGTGCGCGCACGTAGATGTGTAAGCATGGCGAAGGGCAAGAGTGTGACAACGACACAGTAATCTGTGGGGTAGTGCCTTGAGTCGAGGCCGAAGATGTGCTGGGGCAGCAAGCCCAAAAATTGATGAAGCTGCAGCGAGTTGCCCTCGTACTCGCGGACGCTCAACCTGACAAACTCACACTAGTGTGCGTTCAGACGGATCGGTCTTGGGATTCGGGCTTGAGATTATCATCACGGACGGCCATGGCAGAGAACCGGGTCCGCCAAGCCAAGGGTACCTTGTCTCGAATGGTCTGGCGGGCAATGAGATCAGATGCCACCTTCTTGGGAGTAGGGGTGGGGTGGCCGGCCATCTCGACCCAAAAGGATGTGGATGACACGCAGAAAAAACAAACAAAGAAAACACAAAAAAAAACGTAGTTCCAAAAAAAGGACTGTACAGACGTGACGAGCATCATCACATGTCGAAAAAGAGGGGATCGTCCTCGGTGGTCTCGCGAGACGACTGCTTGTTGCCGGGAGCCCGCTTTCGCGCGTCGCCCAGGTCGATACTCAAGCGACGGAGTGAGCGGCTGAGCGTCTCCAGGTCTTCCGTTCCCTCTGCCCCAAGGCTCCGCAGTTCATCAGCAAAGCTTGCCACCTGGGTCGACCGACACACGGCGCACACGCGCGCTGCTGCATGAGTGGATCGATCGCGGGTGGGGTGGGGTGGGGTGGGGTGGGGTGGGGTGGGGTGGGGTGGGGTGGGGTGGGGTGGGGTGGGGTGGGGTGGGGTGGGTGGGGTGATGGGGATCATTGGATACGTGCCATATTCTTGGACTGAGAGAACATCTTCAGGTCTGGCGGGTGCGCACACGACTCCAGGAAGGAGCTCACCTCAATTTCTGGCCGGAGAGAACCGCACGCGTGAGTGGACCACAACACAATTCCAAGACGTTGGCGGGGGACGGGTTGCGGCACCTTGCGTGGCGACGGAAAAGGCGGGCTGGGAGGCGGGCAGCTTGGTGTAGAGGAGGCCGGGTATCTCTCCAACATCTTCTGCTGAGGACGACGGTGGCAAAAGAGTGGGGAATATCGACTCGCTGTAGCTTCCCGACGTCTCCAGCGAACGCGACGCCGACGATCCCGCGCCCTCCCACGGGGACGAACCGCTGTCCTCGACGAAGGGCTGTGGGAAGCAAGAGAGGGAGGAGGGAGGGGGGACACAACACATACGACACACAGTCGGCAATTAATCAGTCACACCGTCGCAGAACTAACGAGGGAGCGATTCTATACGGTGATGGCCTGCGGTACGAAGCCGGGAGAGGAGCGTGGAAAGTGCTGCTGCTGCTGCTGCTGCTGCAGAAAGAAGTCCCGTGTGAATGGAGGCGTGGAGAAGTTGAAAAAGTTGGCGTTGCCCTTTCCCGCGCTGCCAACCGCGGCAGTCCTGCACATCCCTCTCCAATCAGTTGTGTAGACACCGCGTGGTGGGTGCGTGGTGAGAGAGCAGAGGAGCAGAGGTTGTCGTACCCCCGGGTCGACAGACCACCACCACCACCACCACCGGCGCTCGTGCTGGGGCTTACGAGACCGCCACCGGAGAAGACAGGGGGGCTCATCATCTTGGGCGGGCTGGTGCTTGTGCCGAGCATCGCGAGCGCCCCGATATCGAGGTGGTCGTCGTCTCCCCCGCCCCTACCCCCTCTTGGCTGGCCTGAGGCGCCAGCGCCGCGGATGGGAATAGAAGCTGAAGAAGGAAGATTAGCCCGGCCTGCAGGCGGTAGAGCCGGGGCCATGACGGGTGGCGTGGCATGGCCCCCCAGTGAGGTGATCGGTGGCTGCATGCCGGGCGACGAAGAGGGCAGGAACACGGGCAGCGACGTTGCTCGCTCCAGTGACTTGCGATCGCGAGCAGACCGATCCGAGATGTCCGTTGCACCCCTGCCGCACGCACGCACGCGACACACATACACACGCAGGACGTTGAGTCGTGCGGCACACCAGCGACGAGCGAGTGAGGGAGAAAAAAGTCAAGCGGCAAAGAGAGGAGAGAGGAGTACCGTGGCGAGGAGGTTGCGCTCTCCTCCTTCCTCCTCGTAGGACTCACCCCCGGCGCTGCAGATCGGATTGGGATGGGGCGCACGAGGATTCATGAGAGAGGCTCATGGGACCATAATTCACAATAATTCACAATAATGATAATAATAATAGCGGCTTTATAAGATAATAATAATAATAATAATACAGGGTCAGGGCAGGGATAATAGGGTACCTCCAACAGTGGACGGTTCACCGCGAGCAGCAGACTGCTCAGAGGGGGAGGGCGCGTAGTCGCTGATCACAAAAGGCTCGATCTTCAGGGCTTGGAACTGGGTTGCAGCAACGCAATGTGAGTGAGTGTGAGTGTGAGTGAGCGAGTGAGCGAGCGAGGGGAAAAGGACATAAAGAGCACCTTGAAGGAGGGCAGGTTGGTGGCATACTCGACTGAGACTGCGAAGGTACCCGTCCGGCTCACCACGGAGGAAAACGGCAATGATTGCTTGCCAGCAGTGCCCGCCCACTCACAACGTGACGGGCTGGCAAGCGATGGCATACCTACGCCACCGCCACGAACCCATTTGTCAATCAATGAAATGAAAGAAGGGGATACGACGCAAGCACGCGCATCACGCCACGGAGAGATAGTCCCCAACCGCGAAGGGAAAAACGAAAGAGCGAGAGCGAGAGGGAGAGGGAGAGTACTGAGGGAAGCACAGGCGGATGGGTAGAGGGCGTAGTCGATAGAAAACGAGGTGGGCTGCTTGCGGCGCAGACGGACGAGCTTGTGAGCCGGCAGGGCGCGGACTACGCTCCCGACGGACCGCAACACCATCGCCGTCTTCTTCACGTTGATGGTGTTGTGTCGTGCCTCTCCGTTCGGCCTGCAGCAACGAACGACTTGGTTATCAGCGCACATGCATGCGCATCGCACACGACACACACACGACACACAAAGCGGGCACCAGCCTAGGAGGAGGAGGAGGAGGAGGAGTACTTGGCATTGAAGGAAAGCACCCAGCGCTCCAAGAGGAAGGGCTGGCTAGTTGCCAGGTCCCGGCGCAGCTGCTGCTGGTGCTGCTGTGGTGGTGGTGGTTGTTGTGAGGTGCCGCGGCTGCGGCTAGGTGGGTCCGAACTGGGCAGCTGGGCAAAGATATCGAGAGTGAGGTCGATGGCACTTCGTCTCTCGTTTCGCTTCCAGTCTCGCCAAAAGTGCGCGAGGTCTTCGTCCACCGCCCACAAGCAGTCCAGGTAGTAGTTCAACTGTGCGTGTTCCCCATCACCAGAGCCAACCGGTTAGCCCCCCCCCTAAAAGAAACGCCAACAACCAACTTGTACCCAGGTGCTGGCTTCTGGTGAGTAGACATCGGGACGGTGGTGGGGCGAAGAGGAAGGAGCGGGGTCGTGGCCGCCCAAGCGCTGAGAGCGTGCTTGGATGATGACTTGCGCAAAGGTGCGGAATGTATTGGTCACAATATCCTCCAGGGTGTTCTTCGCAGCAGCTCCCGAGGATGGGGCGACAGGCTTCAAGGGGTCGGCACCCTCTTCTGATACTGGGGCGCTAGTACCTCCTCGTCCTGTAAGGGATGAAGGATTCAGGCTCTGGCTTCTTTCTCTCCTCATCATCACCCCACGTTGCTTTTGAGTAGAAGAAAAGAAGAAAAGAAAAGAAAATGCGGGAGGGAAGAAAACATGTTTTTGCTTGTTTAGTTTGGTAAAACGGTTGGCTTGGGCAGCTGCTTCTTTTTCTTGCGAGGCAGAATGCCCCGTTGGCGCAGCACCTTCTGTGCGTCTTTGCTTAGCCCTCGCAAACGTTGGTGCCACTCATGGCGGCGCTGCTGTTGGGCGTCATCACTGCCGCCCACCTTCACCTGAGTTAGCGCACCGTGGTGTGTATGCAGAGCGGCATTGGTGGTGGTGGCGGTGGGTGGCACCTCGATCATGTCCTGCCGGTCAGCAATCCAATCGACGGCGTAGCGGAGCAGCGCAGAGCCATGGTGGAGGATGGCGAGTTCCAAGAGGGGCAGCACATTGTTCTCCTCCATCACGTCCCGCCCTATCACCATCTCGCATGTTGCCTTGAGGCCATCGAGCATGTAGTAGTCGGCCACGACGAACAGCCGAACCGCAACATGCACTGGTGGTGGTACCGACGATGACGAAGACGATGACGCCGCAGCTGGGCATGGTGCCGAGGAGGACGACGACGAGGAGGACGAGGACGAAGAAGAAGAAGTGATGGGAGGGGGTGGAGGCGTCTGCGAGACCTGTGTGAGCACCGTGCTGGTGAGCTGCTGAAGTTGCACGGTACCGCAGTAGATGTACTCCAGGAGGAGGAGAAACAGCTCTGGCGTGAGATGGGGGTCGTCAAGAATGACCTCCTCTTGGGCTGCCTCCCGCATGCCGCAGCCGAGCATTGCACGGAATCGGTCGCAACGCGCATACAACACACCTGTGCGCACCACCAGCCACCAGCCACCACCAGCCACCACCAGCACCACCAGCACCACCCGCACCACCAGCCACATGGGGTATTAGTTGACTAGAGTGAAGGCCAAGTGGGGGGGGGGCTGGTGCGCGCGTGGGGAGAGCGTCGGCGGCCGACACGCACATTTGTGGGCGAAGAACTTGTGGCCGTGGACCAGGAAGGAGATGTCGCTGAACAACTCGCTGTTGAAGAGCATTCGAAAGTCCCCAGCCACGCGCCTGCTCGCCAGCACTCGCCCTTCCACCTTTTCTGCTCTCGCGCGGAGAGAGGAGAGGGGAGGGTTGGTTGGCCATATATACACAGCGGGCAGAAGTGCCCACACAACTCCAGAAAGACGCCAGCGGCCGCCAGCAGGCGTTGCATCAGATATACCAGTGGGGTATCGACGTAGAGAGGAGGGGTGTAGAAAAATGGCTACGGAGAAATATGTGGATACAGTAGTGGGGTGTACCGAAGCAATACCGCACGACGTCGTTGCTGTTGAGGGCGGTGATGCCGCCAAAGAGATACCAGAGGCCCTTATAGAGCACGGCACTGTGTGCGGAACCACAGAGGAACCGCGGGCGGAGGCGCAAGAGTGACGACGTGCCGACGCCGCCGCGTGCAACCAACCGAGGGAAGAAGAACGGCGAAGAGACGGTGGGAGTGGGTCAGCAAACCACCCCCCCCCTCCACCCACCCCCACCGTTTACGGCCGCACCGCCGCACCTGTGAAAGTGCCTCGCCGGCGGAAGCTCGTCGCCCTCGCCTACGAAAGGCGTTACCTTTTCCCATCGGTCGTGCTCTGCGGTGGGCGGGGAGGAGGAGGAGGAGGAGGCTGGGTGAGCAGCAGCAGCAGCAGCAGCAGCAGCAGCCAGGCGTGGGCGAGGGGATGCTGGCGGGGGACCCAATGTTGGTGGAGGGGAGGAGGAGGAGGAGGAGGAGGTACGGAGGCTGTAGCGGTAGAGGGAGCAGAACCTGCTGCCGGTGGTGGTCGTGGTCGTGGTCGTGGTGGCCTTGTGCTGCTTGCCCTTCTGCTCCCTCCCACCGCAGACGTACAGGTGGCCCTTCCACCCCGTCATGCTGTGGCCCCGCAGTGCCGGCGCATCACTCGAGAGCCGCGTCCACACCCCCGTGCCTGGTGTGGGCAGCCATCACCCACCACCCTCCGAGGGAGATGAGGCATACATTACATTACATTACATACATCTCGAGATTTTGATGCGCACGGGGGGGGGGGGCACGCAGAGGGAGAGAGAGAACAGAAAAGAAAAGACACAGAACAGAACCCGAAAGGAGTTGAAGAGAAAAGGAAACATGAAGGTGTCAAGGCTAAGGCAGGTACCAAAGTCGTATTCGAAGAGATCGCCGTGGAAGACGCGACTGTACCCGCCACCCACGTACATCCGGCCCTCGTACACCGTGGCTGCGTGCAGGTGCCGCGGCGAGGGGCACGAGCCATGCGGCTCTATCAGCTCCCACGTGCTCGTTTCTGCCAGATGATCCACCCTCTTCAGAATCTTACAGACCACACGGCGCACGGCGCACGGCACGCACGGCACACGGCACACGGACGCCTGGCACGGGATTGACATGAGAGGGTGCGTGCACGTACTGAATGTGAAGCGCCACAGTTCAGCGGAGTAGGTGCCGGCGAAGCCGCCAAAGACGTAGAGAGCACCCTCGTGGCACACCCCCGTGTGACCCCACCGAGGACTCGGCAGCGAGCCGCTCCTCTCCGCCAGCGCCGCCACCTTGGTCCACCACTTGTCTCCTGTGTCACGACGTGGCACCACGGCCCATGACAGCACATATATATATATATATATAAATAAATAAATAGAAAGGCGGCGTGTCGCGCACACTACAAAAAGAGAGACTCCGCGGCGGGGGGGCACAGCAAGCGCGGTGGGGGGGTGTTTACGGAAGGCGAAGCGATGGAGGTCGTTGAGTTCTGCGTTGCCCTTGGCGCGGGAGATGCCCCCGAACACGTACATGGAGTCCGCGTGCACCACGGCCACGTGCGAATGCCGACCCACCGGCGAGCACGAGCGCCCTGCCGCCAGCACGCACTCCCACTTGTGCTCCTCTGCGCGCACCCCGCCGGCAAATGCACGCACGCACGCACGCACGCACGCACGCCACATGACATGCCACACGTCGTGGTCTGTGGGCGGGTGGACCAGAGCAGATCGTAGTCGTAGAGTCGTAGGGTCGTGTGGGGGTGGAGAAGTCGAGGGCGGGGTGTAGGTACCCAGGGAGAAGCGATGGGTGTCGTTGTAGTAGGTGGAGCTGCTGCCGTAGCCCCCGAACACCCACATGGCCCCCTCGTACTCCACGGCGGTGTGCACGTGACGCGCCCCAGGCACCACCCCGCGCACCGCCACCGCCTGCCACTCCCCAGCTGGGGTTGGTGTTGTTGGGATTATTTAATAATAATATAATAATAATAATAATATTAGAATCAGATGTTTGAGGGGCAAGCTTGGTAATTTACATTTACATTGGTAAGGGGAGGAGTTACATTGGTAAGGGGAGGTGTTATACCTTCACCTGCTACGGGTGCCTCCATCATGAAAGATTGGGGTGGTGTTCACGCCCCGCCGGTCACGTGACCGGTAGAACTTGGGCGCGTGCCGCACGAATTCAGAGGGAAAACCGGGGTGGGCCAACGCGTAACGTGCCAACACTCCGGCCCACAGGCACGGACTCTTCCAACTGGCCCTCAAAGGCACACCACGCACACTTCACCTGCACCCCCTCCCCCATTTCGACTCGAAGACCTCAAGAGTTGGAGATTAGATCATCATGATCGGAAAGACTCGGAAAGATAAAAAAGAGAAGGGCAAGGAGAAGGGAGGCAAGTCCTCCTCCAGAGAGCACAAGCCCGTCCCCTCGCCGCGAGATGACGTACACGCCATGGCCCATCCTCTGCTGCCTTATTTCTATTTATTTATTTATTTATTTTTATCTCCCTTATCCAAAAAGTTTTCTTTTTTGTGGCCCATATTTTTTATTTATGTAAGTATTTTTTTTTCACGTACACGACAAAAGAAAAAGTAACAGCTGAAGCCCATTGGGGGTACCGGTCGTCGTACAGGTGCTGGCGGCGGTGGCTGCGTTGCGGGCCAAGGTGGAGGAAGAGGGGCTCAAGGTGGACTACGAGATACACGACGAGTGGCGCCTGGCGGGCTTTGTGAAGGGCGCCGGCCTCGACGTCGACAAGGCCTTCCTCAACTTCACCCACTCTCTCGTACCGCCACACCACCGCTGCCCCAGCCTTCGAGGAGCATCTCCCTCCCTCCTTGCTGTCCGCTCATTTCCCCGATGTCGTGTGCGTCGTGTGTGTGTCGTGTGTCGTGTGCGTGCGTGCGCGACCAATGCAAGAAAATGCGGGCGGAATGTGGAGCCGACACGGTATTGGAGACGGCGCCAAAGACCAACAAGAACTTCCCGCTGGTGCTCAAGTACTGGCCTGGCCACTACCACAAGCACGACAAGGACGGCTGCCCCGTCTACTACGAACGCCTCGGCGCCGTCGGTACGTGTGCGCCTATAACTATACTGCTCCTTCTTGTTTCTTTGTTCTTTGTTCTTGTTCTTGTTCCTCTTCCTCTTCCTCTTCCTCCTCCTCCTCCTCTTATGTTCCCTCCCCCAATCCACGCCATGGGTTGGTGGGGTGGTTATATTGTTTGACAAACC
Source organism: Acanthamoeba castellanii str. Neff (assembly GCF_000313135.1). Taxonomy (NCBI): domain Eukaryota; phylum Discosea; order Longamoebia; family Acanthamoebidae; genus Acanthamoeba; species Acanthamoeba castellanii. The sequence continues at coordinate 670,710 of NW_004457442.1, forward strand.
GGATCTTGGGCGTTGCGTTGCGACGTGCTGCGAACAGACGTGCGCGGGCTGTTGAACACGGTGCCCGGCGAGGATCTCTTCAACGTGCACGTCTACCAGCAGGAGCAGTCGCGCGCCCTGTACCTCCCCCCTCTCGGCAGCGGCGGCCACCACCACTGCAGCTACCGCGCCACCGTCACCACCAGGTGCTGGTGGCTGGTGGCTGGTGGCTGGTGGCTGGTGGCTGGTGGCTGGTGGCTGGTGGCTGGTGGCTGGTGGCTGGTGGCTGGTGGCTGGTGGCTGGTGGCTGGTGGCTGGTGGCTGGTGGCTGGTGGCTGGTGGCTGGTGGCTGGTGGCTGGTGGCCTGGTGGCTGGTGCTGGTGGCCTGGTGGCTGGTGGCTGGTGGCTGGTGGCTGGTGGCTGGTGGCTGGTGGCTGGTGGCTGGTGGTGCTCATCCCTCCTCTCCCGCGGCGGCGGGCCGTTGGTTGGGGTTGGGGTTGGGTTGGGGGGGGGAGCAGGAAGGCACAGCTGAGCAAGGAGCACAACCGGTCGATGTACCTGTGCATCTTCGTGCAGGACCTCTCCGGTACGGGCGCCACTACCACACCACCCTCCCCAGTGGCTGCCCCCAACCACACTGCTGGCGGGCGCTGGCGCGGGTCGACCACCACCGAATCTGCGCAGGCACGCCTGGCTCACGTATCGGGGGGCGGGGCGCTGCTGCGGGGGCGCACATGGGCGGGGCGGGTGCAGGGCTCTCGATGAACCACCTGTACACGCCGGCCTTCGACCTCTTCAAAAAAATCCTGGGCTTCGACCAGAGCAACTACCCCGATTCTCTTAAGGTACCTCTTGACCTTTTCTACATTCTTACATACGTATTGATGCAATCGTGTGCTTCGTGTGTGCTTCGTGTGTGTCGTGTGTGGCCAGTCGTATTACGTGATCAACTCGCCCGCGTGCCTCAAGATGATGTACTCGCTGATCAAGCCCCTTCTGGACCCCAACACCCGCAAGAAGGTGCACATCCTTGGCAGCAACTACCGGGACACCCTCCTCGAGGTACACACCGCCACCAGCCGCCGCTGCCGCCCAACGCGGCTGTGCGAGTGGCTGCCGTCAGGACTGCCTCCTTCCGTTCTTCTCGCTTCTTTGGTCGGACTGATTTCTTACTCGCCGCCGCCGCCGCCGCCGCCGCCGCCGCCACCACTACGGTCCCCTGTGCGTCACCGTCGCCGTCGCCGTCGTCATCGTCGTGTGGCCCCAGGTGATCGACGAGGAGCACCTGCCGGCTGAGTACGGCGGGGAGTGTGCGTGCGAGGGCGGCTGCATCCCGGGCGGCGGCAAGTTCGTGGACCTCAAGGACGACGGCACCACCTACAACCCCGCCGAGGTGTCCATTGGCCGGAAAGGTGTGCCCCCTTCCCTCCCCGGTTGGGTTTGGGTTTGGATTTGGGTTTGTTTTTCTCATGAGAACCTATGCCTCGGCCCGTGATGTATGTGTGTGTGTGTGGCAGACAAGCACGAGGTCAAGCTGACGGTGGCCCAGGGAGCGACGCTCTCATGGGAGTTCACTGTAAAGAGCCACGACGTGGGCTTCGGGGTCTTCTTCGGGGAGGGCAAAGTACGCCCCCCCCCCGGCATCCCCTTTTCTTTTTCTCTTCCCGGGTTGGGAAAGGGCCGCGTGCTCGCGTGGCTGACCGTGACTTGGCACGTGTGATGTGGTCACTACTACGTGTGATGTGATCACGTGTCGCAGGAGCGGGAGGCATTGGTGGCGATAGAGAAGCACCACGGCACGCGCAAGGGCAAGCTCACGGCGGAGAAGGCCGGCACGTACTGGCTTGTGTGGGACAACACCTACTCCATCCTCAAGGGCAAGAGCGTGGAATACCAGGTACAATACCCCCCCCCCAAACCTTGCCCCATGCTCTCTCGTCTGCGCGTTCTATTGGAATCGCATGCCAGAAGATGTCCTTCCTCACCACCGTCCCACCCATCCACCGTCTCTATGGTGCAGGCCTTCATCAACGCCGACACCGACGACGACGACGACGACGACGACGCTGTGGAGTGAACGGCGGTCCCTTCAGTTCGCCCGGCGATGTGCGTGTTGTGTTGGGCCATCATCGATCGTGGCGTGGGTGGTGGTTATTTTTCCAGCTCTGTACAGCCACCCGCTGGCGAAACGTTGCCCCCCTCTCACCACCACGCTCGCAGGCTTCCACGTGCACCGGGGGGGGGGCTACGGGCGTGTGGGGAAAGAGAAGCCATCCGTGGCGGGAGGGCTCAAGGGGCGCAACCAGCGCCGCCAGCCGCCGTCGCCCATGACCTGCCGCATGTTCTCCTCCCGGCCCAGGTCGTACCGGTTCTGTAGGATATAGTCAGCTGCGCCGCCAATGGAGAGGCGTGAAGAGGAGATGAAGGGAGGCAGAGAGGGGTGGTGATGGTGGTGGTACCGAGGCTAATGTCCGCCCCTGGCGTCTGCTGCTGCGGCGGGGTCCAAGCGCGATTTGCTCGATGGTGGTGGCGTTCTCGGTCATGTTGACGTACATGTGGCCCGTCATCATCGCGATGTGGGCTGTCGCCGCCAGGCTGAGCCACCAGTTCCCGAACAACAGCGCACCCTCCCTGTGCTCCCACCGCCGCCGAGAAGGATCATGACGGTAAGGGGAAAAAAAGGAGGAGGTGTGCGCAGCACAGGATCGTCACAGCGGCCCGCTTGGCTTCATCCATCATCCATCATCCATCATCCATCATCATCCATTGTCGTCCCAATTGACACGTCCGTGGTGTGGGGCCGAGCGGGAGGTGGGCAGCGCAAACATACCACCAGAAGGCGTCGTGGGCCATGTCGGCCCACTAGTCGACCGTAGGCAGTAAGGCAAGGTACACGGGCGCCCAAGTCCGTGTGCGGTGGGGTGGTGGTGGTGGGGGCGGTGAGCACATGGCCAGTCTGCGGGCTCGGGAGTAGGCCGGATTGCGCCCATGGCATAGGGGGGTTGGGGTGCGCGCACCTGTCGCCAGAAGTGGAGGCCGCCGAGGAGAAATAGACAGCTGGCGCTCACGCCCAGAAGGGATGCAGTGCAGAGGAAGATGAAGAACAGCTTGAAGTTGTTGTTGCCCACGCAATTATTCACCCACGGACCTAAGCGTTTGGAACGCGTACAACACACCCAATAAACAACACACAACACCATACATGCAACACACAACACCATACATGCTAGGGTGGTGAGGATGTGGTTCGGGTTGTTTGTTGGTGGCGTGGCGTGGCGTGGCGTGGCGTGGCGTGGCGTGGCGTGGCGTGGCGTGGCGTGGCGTGGCGTGGCGTGGCGTGGCGTGGCGTGGCGTGGCGTGGCGTGGCGTGGCGTGGCGTGGCGTGGCGTGGCGTGGCGTGGCGTGGCGTGGCGTGGCGTGGCGTGGCGTGGCGTGGCGTGGCGTGGCGTGGCGTGGGCGTACAGTGGTGGTCCATTTTGAGGACACATCTGGCGCGCAGACAGAATCATCCACCCCGTGGCCACCGCCCAGGGTCAGATATTTGGGCCAAACCACACAAGCGCACGCACAACACGTGGGTCGTCGTCGTGGTTAATGCAGATGACCGCGCGCGGGGGTGCGTACCGGTCGCACACGCGACAGTGCCGGGCGCGCGGAGGTCGCAGGCTGTTGCACTTGAGACAGTAGTCTTTCCACCGACGGTCGTCCTCGTCATCACTGCCATGAGCGGCATCATCGTCATCATCACCGTCCTCGTCATCTTCATGAGCATCATCACCACTGGCCCCGTGGGCATCACGGCAGCCAAGGTGATGCTGATGGGCTCCTTGGACGCGGGCAAGGGCTGGAACGTGAGTGGCGGTGTTGGTGTGTGGTGTGTGGTGTGTGGAGTGCGTCAGCGCGAGAGAGATGCATCGGCGGCGGCGGCGGCGGCGGCGTACCGTCGTCCCCGTGCAATGACGGGGTAGGCGTGGCCTGCAGCACCACCACCTCGACTCCGCCCGGTTCGGGGAACTGTTCCTCCTCCCCCGCCGTGGCCGCCATCATCTGCTGCTGCTGCGTCCTCAGCCCCACCACGGGCGGCACCTACAGCCCCAAAAAGGGAGCAAATAAGCCAAAGAAGGATGCTGAAGGAGGAGGAGGAGAAGACGTCTAGCGCCAGCCAGCCAGCCAGCCAGCCAGCCAGCCAGCCAGCCAGCCAGCCAGCCAGCCAGCCAGCCAGCCAGCCAGCCAGCCCACGCAGCCTTTTGGCTGCCAGAGCGATCAAAGAGTGGTGCGGTACCCAGGAGGTGGGCACGAGGCCGGGCGAGGAGCGTAGGAGGAGGATGTGTAGAGCGAGGGTGAGGGCGAGAAGGCCCGTGAAACCGGCGAACGCGGCCCCCAGCACGACGGGCGGCGGCACCCACCAAGAGGCGGCGAGGAGGGGCGCGAGAACGGTGCGCAGGAGGGCGAAGTAGCAGAGGCCTATCCAGGCGTAGAGGGCCGTGACGGCAAGCCGGCCCACATGGGGCGTCGAGCGGAGGGCGTGGAGGCGGGCGAAGCGCTGCCGCCGCTGGTCGTACCAGTGGGCCAGCTCCGGGGTGCGGCGGAAGAGTGGCGGGATCGACGCATCCCCATGCACCCGTTCGCACTCCTCTCGATTCGCCCCCGCACCACACCGCCCGCCGTGCCCGTGTGTGTGCCGCTGCCGCGCTCCTCCCGCCAGGTGCTGCAGCATCACGTTGCTTGCCTCTTTTATTCCTTTTATTTTTATTGCTGGCCCAATTAACTTTCTTTTCTCTTTAAGAAGAAAAACACAAAAGAAAATAAATAGTGCAAGCTTGTGGAAGGGCGGAAGGAGATGATGGCACGTGGGCAGGAGGGGGTCAGTGTTGGAGGGTCACAGAAACTTGTGTCTAGACTTCAAACCACAATAAAAGGGGGGAAAATGCCTTGGTCAGCCAGACAAGTGAGGAGTAGGTGATGTTAGTGTGTGAAGGTGTTTGCAGCAGACAGAAAGAGCTGCAGACATTTTGGTAGTTATTTGTCTCCAGTGAGGGGGAAGGAAACAGAAGAGGTGACAGGCATTGGGAAGACAGGCTAGATGTGTTCAGACTTTAGTAGACAAGCTAGATGGAATTAGGAGAAGGGGAAAGAAGGGCCTCAATGCCTAGCTGCTCACAAAGGGAAGGAAGTTAGTTGATGCAGACAAGGCATGCAAGACACAGAAGACAACATCACAGGGCTCAACACCTTCAACCTGTGTCACACAGCCTGTCAAACACATACTCTGATACCATCCTGTGGTACCCTCTCCCACCCTCCTGTCCAAAAGAAGTTAGTAAAACTATGTCTAGCAATGTCAGACTGTCAAACCTTAGATGCACTGTTTTGCTTTCTGCTTTCACAAGTTTCTCTGGAACCATTGGCAGTGGTGTACACACAGTCTTGGGCAAAGTTGGTGACTTGGCTAGCATGGCCTCTATCTCCACAAGAACCTGTGCCTTATCCACCATCCACACCACCCCAGGCAATCAGCCATACATACATTGAAGAAGTGACTCTGGCAGCACTTGTGCCATTGATGTAGTTGGTTCACTTTTATTAGTTCATGACAGCTGGGTTGAGCAAGCATGTCCACAGGACAGGCTCCACTTTCCACATCAGGTCTTCCTCCTGCAGATGTTCAACCTGCACACAAGCACACACACATTATCATTGTGTTATTCTCCCACTAGTGGCTGCATGACAGGAACAAACAAACACCACACCTTCAATGTGGACACTTTCTCCTTGCTCCTCAAGCCAGTGGTTTTGACTTTGGGTAGTTGCTTTCCACCCAGGTGCAATAACAACACATCTACATGGACATTGCTGGGCCTCAGTGAGTGAGGTGATGTAGGGGGGGTAGGGGAGTCCATGGCTGTGGGTGTAGGGAAGGACAAGAAACATTTTTGTGCCCATCATGATGCAGTTAGTAGCACTGGTGACCAGTCCCACACTTTTAAACTGGGGTGCAGGTCCTTCCTCAGACAGACTGAAGAAAGGTGCCTAGTTGACTAGGAGAGAATAGAAGGGTCAGAGTTGATGAGATGGGTGAGAGGGCATGAGCCAAATCAAGGGACTGTCATGACATACACTGGGGTGTGAACACTTGCAGAGCAGAACTTGGTCTGCACTGTGGAGAAGAGTTGATCAATGTCTTCATGGGTGTGGCCTACAATCAAGAAGCTGAATATGATCTCCTTGAACACATTAAGAGCTGTGAAAGCTGAGGAAAGTAAAGACGCAAGTGTTCTTGTTGTCAGCATAGCAATTATCAGCTTGAAAATAAAGGGTGGGGTGTAAGAGGCCTTAGGCCATGCAAACTGAGGGTGATGGAAGAGGTGCTTCCCTGTGGCATGATCAATGAGACCACCCAAGCACATCATGTACAACTCTTGGGAAGGGGATGATGGCAAGGCAGGGGGATGGGATTTGATGAGACTCATGTAGTCACTTGGGCATGACTTAGCCAGCTGTGTCTGATGCTTGTAAGCCAGCCTCTTGGATGCAGCAAGGTTGAGGTGGGCTGCCCTGTGTGCATGATAGGCCTGCGCCTCTGCTGTTGACTTGGCACACAGGCTGGGCGTGCTTTTGGGGGGTGTGTTGGGATGAGGGCATGGTCATGGAGAGGAAGGGGGTCATGAGGTCACTGGGAAGGATGTTGGGCTGCATGGCAGTTGAGATGTGGTCTTGTTGATGGTGGGAGAGAGACAATGGGTGGCTGGACTTTATACCACACCCTTGCATTGAGAAACACAAGGTCATCCACTAACAACAAAGCACAAAAGGGACCAACCAAGTGTTGGGTAGATGCAATTTTCAGGGATTGGCCATATGTATGCACTCCAAGGCACCCATTGAACAATGATAATACAATTGTTCTGAATATGTGTGCTGATTCTTGCATCCTTGTGCCAACAACTGGTCTTACACTCCAACACATCAGCAGGAGGAGGAGCTGGAGGAGGAGAGTCAGGTTTCCAGGAGCAAGGGATGGAAGCACAGTGCTCTTGAGAAGGAGCAGGAGCAGGAGGAGGAGGGAGAAGACATGAGGAGGAGGAAGTTGGGGCGAAGGGTAAGGAATGTGTTGATGTGCATCCAGTCAAGAAGGTCCACATCACCAAGAGACAACCAGTTGCTCTTCCTGAGGCAACACTTAGCGTTGTGGAGAAGGCCAGCTACTTCCTTGACCTTACCTTTGCTGAACTTGGTATAAACTTGGTTCTTGCTTTATTCATACATTTTTTTGTACACCCTATCTGATGTGCATTGGATGGGCAATTTGGATCATTTTTTTATTGTACACTCTGTGTCAGTATTAGTGGAAATGTTCCAAGTTCTCTGTGTGCATGATGCACATCCAATGCATGTTGGATAAGAATTTATAATTTTAATTCACATTACATATCTTTCATCTGCATTGCCTCAACATTAAGTACATACATAATGGGCATCTGACATGTGTTGGATTGTTGGTATGTCCATTTTTAAGTTACAATTTGTTATGGTTTTTATGTTTTTTGGGATTTTTAGACAGATTGTATGTGTGTGGTTACAATCTGATGTGTGTTGGATTGCCATTGCACTACTTATCTTCACTCCAGCATCTTCTTTTGTCCCTTTTGTCTGTACATGCTTATCTGTACATGCTTATCATCTGATGCATGTTGGATGGTCTTCTTGTGCATTTTCAAGGATATTGTGTCCTTGAGTGCAGAGACACTCATACCTCAGGTCATCCCTCACTGGCATAGCCTTCAGCTGCAGCCTGACCTGGCCAGTCTGCACCTTTGTAGCACTGCTTGTTTGGATACTAGCAGCCCCAAGGTGTCAGGAGCTGATGTGCTGCCTGCTGAACTGCACCAATGGTGGATTGAGGACAGCAAGGGCTTAATCAACCTTGCCAATGCAACCATGTTTGGTATGCCCAAGTAATTTATGTTCTGATTCTGCATCAACCATTGAATTTTATGTCCTTGTATCTGCACATCCTGCTCATCTGATGTGTGTTGGATGGTCTTTTTGTGCATTTATTGCAATACTGACATGTCTCCTCCAATTCTGTTTTATGCAGCTCATCATCAGCCTGTTGACATACACAGGTTGAAGCACCTCTTCCAGAGCATGAAGGAATCAGGAATCTTCCACAGCCACGCTTCTTCATTTGCTATCTCAACAAAGATGAGCATGTTGACCCAAACAACACCAATGAATTTGATAAGTTGTAGTTTTGGCTGCTTTCAACATCTTGCTTACACCAACTTCCCTTGGTATCACAGAGGCTGTTGACTGCAACCATTGACTTATTGTTTGGCGCATATGCACAATAAGGAATGGAGTGAGTCCACATTGGTGCTGAACTTCACTTCTACACTACAAGCAGTACACCCTTCCAGCCTGGGCTACAGCATCTGGCACACCAAACTTTGCTCTCAATGCTGCCTATGTGGTACACCACTACAACCTGATCTTCCTCTTCTTGTGTGAGAAATCTGCTTGTCTTGACAATCCAACATGTGTCAGATGCTCTTTCCTGCTTTTTTTGATGTTGTGTTAACAACAAAATTGCTTGTCAATTTGCAGAAGGAAGGTCAAGCAGTCACCCCCAATGCCCTCAAGAAGGCCTACACAATCTTCAATGATCTCAGCAACCATGCAGAGGCAATAAGGTCCACCCCTCCCTTCTCCTCCTCCTCCATCACCACTATTCCATGGAGCCTTCCTTTTACTCTCCTAACCTCCTCTCCCATAGCTTCATCCAGGCTGAGAATATGGAACTACCACCGCAAGCTCAAAAAGCAACCAGTACAACATTCTCTTTTTTGTGCATGCACCTGATCCAATGTATGTTAGATCACATAGTTATTTTTTATTTTCTATTTTATTCTATTTCTTATTTTATATTCATCACATTTCCACTTTCCTGTTCCTGTGCATCCTGCCAATCCCATGCACATCAGATCAGGTATTTCTTTATTATTATTAATTTTATTACACTTGTTTTTTCATGTTTCTTTTGTTGTGTGTCTGCTTTCCTGTTCACATGGACAATCCAATGCACATCAGATTGGTGTACTGATTTTTTCTCTTCTCCTGATGCAGGTCTCAATCTACATGCATGATCTTGGCATCAACCAGAACAACTACCTTGATGCAGCATATTCATCACCAGCAACCCTCAACTTGGACCACCTGGCACCTCCTCACATCAGCAGCTTCTTCATCATTCTCTTCTGCCACACCAACTGCCCCTTCAACACCATCTGGGTTCCAAACCCTCCTCCTGGCAGAGAGACAGCTCAGATTGGTGCTCCTTACTGCTACCTCTCCCACATTCCTCTACCACCTGCCAACAAGGACAACATCAGAGCTTCTAACCTTGCTCTCATGGCCAAGAACAAGGTGCTTCTGCATCCCTGCTTCTACAGCTTCCTCCTCACCAGCATTGACTTCCCAGCCACCACTGAGGACTACATCCACACAGTCTATGACACCCAACCCACCTACAACATGCTGCTTCCCATCAGCATCATCATGAACTTCTGGTACCTCCTGCCATTCACCAACAAGGCCTCCAACTTCAAGTACCCACCCAAGGACTACATGACCTGGGCCATGCACTTCCTTGCTTGATGACAACACCCTCCAGAGCACAACCAATGCCTTCAACACCCTCAGCCATCCCCTCCTTACTCCCTATATTCCTCCCCCTAGTCTCACCTCCACTCACCTAATGCCCACTTCCAGTTGCAAGTCTTTCACTTGGTGAGCCTCTTTCTGAGTACTTTTCTTCCTGCCAAATTAACCTCTTTCCTCACCCCTCTTCAGTCTAACTCCTACAACACCTCAGTATTCCCCAACATCACATTTCACAAGACCACCCAGATTTGCCCAAAAACACAGCTCTTGATTTGTACATTTCTAACTCAACCCTCTCTCTTTGTGCAGGATCTGCCCATAAAAAGCTGAAAAAATGCCACTTTCACAGTTCTATTAACACTTTCTTTCCTTCTCTATCACATTCACAACTACCATCCACAGTCTCCAGCGTTAATACAACACCAACAGTCGGCGCGTGGCTCCTCACCTTCAGAAGGTGGGTCCGTTGTGGGTGTAGGGCGTGCGCTGGGGGCTGTGCAGGTAGGCGGCGATGCGCGGGAGCGCAGCCATCCTCGCGTGGAAGGCCTTGAGGAGCGGTGCGTATGCGTGCGCCCACTCCTCGGGGCACTGGGAGGCGATCCCGTCGAGCGCGTGGAAGATGCACACGTCCACGTACGTCACCTCCTGCAGTTCCCTCCGCGTTTGGTACCCCCACCCCCACCGTACGTCGTCGCCGTCGTCGCCGTCGTCGCCGGGTGAGAATTCAGGAGACGGAGTGGGACAGCAGGCGATGCGGGGAGCGCGTACGGTGCCCAGGAAGGTGCCCTGTCCGTCGTTGTTGCGCTGGAGGGCGGCCTCGAAGTAGGCCAGCCACTTGGGCAGCCTCTTGGCCTTGAAGGCCCCGATGAAGGGCTCCGTGGCCTCCTTCTGAGCCTCATACCCGGCGCTCGGATCGATGGCGTGCCTGCAGCCTCGCGCGTGCGAGTGTGAGAAAGTTCACGCACGCAGGCAGGAGCCCCTCTACATGGCGTCGTGCGCTCAGGCCACGAGGGGGAAGGACCCAACAACACCGATGACGATGATGATGGCGACGACGACGACGAATAGGGGTGCCAGGTGTACCAGGCGTGGTGCCCCTCGGCCACCAGATCGACCACGCCAGCCATCAGCACGTCGGCCTGGTACCTATCCCTGGCCTCCTTGGGGTAGAGCGCGCCGCCAGCCAGCTTCTTGGCCAGGTACCTGCCCGCCGAATGACACGGATGCCATACCCGTCATCACTTACACGCATATACCCCGGGGGCGGCCCCCCCCCGATAGCAAAGCAACGGATGGGATGAACGGATGGGATGGGAAGGACCAACACACAACCCCCCCCCCACACGCACACACATAGCCGCACACACAGCCGCACACACGCATACACGCATACAAGCACGTGAGAGATAGAGAGAGGCGGAGGTGCGGCACCTCACGATGACGGGCGTCTGAGAGAGGAAGAAGTCGCCGTGCGAGATGGCGGGGAAGGCAAAGAAGGGCTTCTTGAGCTGCACGGTGTAGGCCTCAAGGTCCTCGGGGTGCTTGCTCGCGAACACGTCCTCGTAGGGCGTATCTGGCACGGACGTGCGACCACGTGGGGTCAGCCGGAGGATGCTGGGGCGTAGCAGCAGCCACGCGAAGCTCTCGGGCGCAGAGGGGTACACGCGAGAGGGGTGCATTACCGGTGAAGACCCACAGCAGGCGCATGAACTCCCCGCGTCCGGCCGTGCCGGGCCTGTACGCCAACCAATCCGCCAGCCACCACGCGTTGGGAGGGGATCAAACCCTCCAATGTACAAGAGTGCTGCTGCTGCTGCTGCTGCTGCTGCAAGACCTGGTGGTGAGGGAGCGACGCACCAGTAGTAGAGGCGCCAGATGGGCGGAGCTGCGGGATCGTCGCGGGCCACCAGGTGCTCCACAAACGAGGGCAGCGCGTTGCTGGCGTCGTGGGGAGATCGGACCGGCGGCGGCAGGGACCCGTCGGGCGAGGTCGCCCTCTTCTTCTTCCTCTCCTTCTCCTCGAGGAGGTGCTGGAGGGTGGCCACGGGGCTCCCGCGGTGGCCCCACACGAGGGCCGTGGCGGCGGCACCGAGGGCAGCTCCCGCCGCGACCAGGCCCAGGAGCTGCGGAGCGCTCCACTCCAGCATCGGGACGGTGCCTCGCGATCCCATCTGTTCTGTTTGCGGGTAGTAGTGGTGGTTGAGGTGTGTGGTCGGTTGGGTGTCGCACTCCAGGGCTTCTTGTTGGCCCCCATTACGAAACCTGGTGGCCCTTTGGGCTGCCCACCGGCGCGATTCCGACGAAAAGAGAGAGCTCCATTTTTCAATGGGTTCCGGGCAATAACCGTCCGCCCTGTGTTTGGAGCCTTGGGCACTTGGAGTGGTGATGTTGGCAGCGAGGAGCTCCACCGACGGAGGGCAAGTATTGGGGGACCTGTTGCGGGCGGCCTACTTTGGCGACAATGCGGAGGAGGCCGTGGTGGTGGCGGAGGTAGGCAGCGGGGGCGGCACCAATAACCTCACCCGCCTCGTCTCCGTTGGTGCCCGCCGCTACGTGCGTTACCCCCCCTCTCTTTCCTCCCCTCTACGTTTCCTCTTGCGCAAAAGTAGTCGCGCGCATCGACCTGACGCACCATATGCTTGATTGCCGGCTCCATGGTTGCCCCGGTTGGGTGTGTGTGCGTGTATGGTGGCACGGCACGCAGGTCGCGCGGGTCTATGGCGGGCACACGTCGAAGGAGGTCATGCTGTTCGAGCACGAGGTTCTGGGCCTGCTGCAGCGCGCAGTGGCAACCTCGCCCCGTCATGAAGATGATGATGGTGATACGTCGGGCAGCAGCGGCAGCGCGTGCAAGGAGCAGCAGCGTCGGCAGCTCTCCTTCCGGGTGCCATGTCTTGTGCCCACGCGGGGCGGCTCCGACGTCGGTTGCACGCACATCGACGTCGACGTGCTGCGAGCGGGAGGATGCGGTGGTAGTAGGGTACCCCGCTACGCCGCCTTGTTCGAGTTCATCGAGGGCGCCCACCCTTCCTTTGCCGACCTGTTACAGGTGCGAACTACTCCTCCGCTAGCCGCCACGACACACCTGCACACGAGCGACGCACCGTCTCTGGCTGGCTGGCTGGCTGGCTGGCTGGCTGGCTGGCTGGCTGGCTGGCTGGCTATGGGGGATCGCCATCGTGGGGCCGGCCCATCGCGGCGGCAGCTTACAGGGGGGCCGGAGGTGGATGATAGCTGATGGAGGGGCGCCGCGGTAGATGAGGGACGTGGGACGGAGCATCGGAGAGTTGGTCACCCTGCTGCAGGACCTGCGGCCGCAGCGGCCGCCGATCTTCCCGCGCTACGACGACCTCTACCACTGCCACCTCTCGCTCCAGGTCCGCCCTCTCTCTCTCTCTCTCTCTCTTCTGCGCAACACATGAAAAGAGCCAACAACGCGGGTTTGCCATCATCATCACATCTACACACGACGCATCGCCAGGGAGACAGGGAAAAGGTGGTGCGCTTCATCAGGCAGCTGCCGCAGCGAGAGGAGGCCGCGCAGGTCATGACGCTCCTGGAACATCTCGAGGCCGATCTTCCGGTGCGGTGGAATCCCCCTTCATACCGCGTGGTGGACATATGGTGCAGTTGGTTGATTTGTATGTCCGCATCCGGCGGGTACTGCTGCTTGCTGCTTCTCACGCGCGTTCGGCGGTTGCACTGTTGCCCAGGCGTACGCAGCACTCCCACAGCAGCTGGTGCACGGGGACATCACGCTCGGCAACGTCCTCTGCGTTGGTACTTCTTCTTCATCTTCTTCTTCTTCTTCCTGCCTCTTCTTCTTCGTACATATTGTTCTACTTCTCCTTCTAATGCGCGCCGGCAGGGAGCAAGGTGACGGCCATCTTGGATTTCGAGTTCGTGACGAGGGACGCGCGTATGATCGACATGGCGGTCATGCTGGCCCGCCTCATCGGTTCGCATATCTATTATGCCCACCCTCACGGCTCTGGTTTGTGTTGTCCCTCTTCCTGAAGCAGGCCTGTCCGCTGACGTACGGAGGGCGGCCGCAGCCGAGGAGGACGACCAGCACTGGGAACGGATCGAGGCGTTTGTGGGCGGCTACGGATCGGTGGCCCACCTGACCCCAGAGGAGATCGCGCTCCTGCCCCTGTGCCTGCGGCTGCGCCGCATGATCACCTTCCTCCACCGCATGGCCCAACACTGGGACGGCCAGGCCTCTCTCGATGACGGTAGCACGTTCTCCCTATTTTTATGTGGGAAAAATAGCACTCTCGCTGCTCTTCTGTGCCTGTTGCTCACTTGGCGAGTTCTCTCATCTACTCTTCCTGGTCTTCATGGTGCACTGCAGTGTGTGGGCGTATGCGGCTGTGCCTGGACATGGAGCGGTGGATCGTCCACCACGCCCACCGCCTCTCCCATCTCTGTGCCCAGCACCTCCGGCAGCCGAAAAAATAAAAGAAAATAAAAATTGCTTTCTTCATCTATTTTCTTGCACTTTATTATTCTTAGCAGACGACGGCAGATGGAGGTCAGGGCAGTGGTGGAAACGGAAGGGGACGCGGCGGCGGCGGCGGCGGCGGCGGCAGTGGTGGTCGTGGTGGACCTGCGGGAGAGGCGGTTCTACGACCGCAAGTTGATGGCGCGCTTCTACGACGAGCTCATGTTACCCGCCTTCGGCCAGTTCGAGGATGAGCTCGAGTCCTTCGACTCCTGGGTGGAGCAGCTCGAGGACCCCCGCCACGACGACGTCGGCCCCAACGTCGCCCTCCACGTCCTCCTGGTGCTGCGCCTCCCCGCCGACACCGCCCTGGTGGTCCACCACGACCGCCAGCAGCAGCAGCAACAGCAGCACGGCCCTCCTTCAACTCCGGCGGCAGCCTGGCGCGAGGTTGCTTCTGGTGTGCCACCACCTGGCCCTCTGTGTTGTGTTTTGTTTTATTATTATTATTATTATTTTCATTTTTTTCTAATCCTCCACAAATGGGCGGCAGCCGCGGTGGAGGGTCCGTGGTGGGGAGACGACGTAGGGGCGGTGGAGATCGTGGGCGGCACCGCGTGCGAGTACTTCCCGGCCAGCAACTGCGGCCTCCTCACGTGCGTGCAAAACACTCCGCCCGTATGTGTGTCGTTCCATCACCCGAACGCCGTATATGTGGCGGCGGCGGCGGCGGCGGCGGCGCAGGTACACGGCGACGCATCCGGGCTGGCAGCGGCAGGGAATCGCAGCCCTAATGACCCGGCACGTGCTCACGGCCCTCCGTGGCGATGCTCTCGCCGGTACGTGAAGCACCTTCTTGATCTTGCTATTGTTCTTGTTCTTGTTCTTCTTGTACTTCTTGTTCTTCTTGCCCGCTGTTCGATGGCTGGCGCGTGGCGCGTGGGTGGGTGGGTGCCGCTGCTAACGCGCGAGGTGGGGCGTATCCGCGGGCGGTGGAGAGCAGCGGGCAAGAAGAGCGGCTGCGAGGCGGTGTTCCTGGTACGTACCCACCAGCCACCACCATTGTAGACAAAAAGTGTCCCTCGGCGAGAGAACTACACACCCACGCCCACACTTCTGGCCCGTGCGTGCGTGCGTGCGTGCGCTCAGGAAACGAACAATCCAGACCACGTGTCGAGCGAGGCCGATGTCATGGACCCGCTCCTTCGCCACCGGGTCCTGCAGCGACTGGGTATTGCCCCTCCTCCCCTTCACTGGTGGGGTGGCACCAGGAGGAGTAGGAGTAGGCAGCCTCCCTCACACGACGTGCGTGCGTGCGTGCGTGCGCTCGTGGTGGTGGCTGGTGGTGGTGGCTGCTGGTGGTGGCTGGTATCGGGTGGTGTGTTCGCATGGGGGTGGGGGCAGGTTGGTGGATACTGGACTTTGCGTACGTGCAGCCGGCCCTTTCCGAGCAGCAACAGAACTGCCGCACCCTTAAGATGGCCGTCCATTCGTCCTTCTTGCGCACCGCCGACGTCGATGACCACCAGCACCACCACCACCAGCACCACCACCAGCACCACCAGCACCACCAGCACCACCACGACAACGGCGATGACGGCAGCGAGCAGGCGGCGAGCAAGAGGAAGGGGCGTGTGGAGAGCCGGGTGGTGTTGGGGTTCCTGCGGGAGTTCTTCGCGTGCCTCAAGGGGGAGGCTGCCCTCACCAGCGACCCGGACTTCCTGGCCATGCACGCCAACCTCTCCGCACGTCCCTTCGTGCCCACCACGCTCCCCTTACCCGCACCACCACACCGATGCTGATGATCACATCACGGCGATGGCGAGGATGACGTTAGTCTGCCCACCAAGGTCGGGATCGATTCTTCCTTTGAAAGTCGTGAGCACCGCCGCGGAATGAGCCAACGAGTTGTCTTGGCTCCGGTCCACTGGGGTCGTTCCGCCAGCGGACCAAGCGGAGCAGCCACGGGCCATTAATTTAAACTGTCCGGACAGTATAAATTGATCCGGCGGAATATAATATCGCAGATGCCGTGGCGAGCAGCAACCACAACCACAAGCTGCCCTAAAGCAAAGCACACCACCACCAAGGACCCCCACCCCTAACGAAGAATGCAATCATCGAGGCATCATCAGCTGCTGCCCGTCCTCCTTCCCTCGTGCGGCGGCCTCGACGCCGCCAGAGCACACAAGCGGGCGCGAACCTGCGCCGACGAGGTGGTGGCCTTCTCCCTCCTGGACGTAGAGGAGCCCTTCCTGCCTGGTGTCCCTCCTTTCCCGACGCCCCACTACAACAACCACAACAACAACAACCACTACAACCGCTACAACCACTACTCCTACACTGAGCACGGGGACGGCGGCGGCTGCTGTCTACCACAGCCTGAGGACCACGTGGACTTGGACCAGGAGTGGAACGAGATCCTGCAGCAGCTCACTGACCTGTCCCCTCTCTTGCCACCGTGGTTGCAACCCAGTGCCACCGCCACCGCCACCACCGCCACCGTTCCCTCCTCACCCACCTCCACCACCGCCACGACAAGTCCCTCAGCTTCCGCGGGCTCCCCCTGGAACACGGCGACCACCACCACCTCCCTTCCCTCCACGCCCATCACCACCGCCGCCTCCACGACGACGACGACGGCCGGCGGCTCGTCGATCGAGATCGACCTCTGCCACAAGCCGCGTGGTTCTGGCGGGGTGTGGTTCCCGCTTGAACAGGACCAGCCCCTCAGGTACGGCTCATCATCACCCTCTTCTGTCTGCGGCTTTGGGTTGGTGGCAGTTGTCCTCCTCCTACTCCTCCTCCTACTACTCCCCAGCACTGAGGGGTGCTGAGCTGACCACAACACATTCTCTCGTTCTCGTTTTTGCATCGCGCCAACCCCCAAGGGTGACCAAGGGGATGGGCAAGCGTTTGCGGGTGGCAGTCCACTCCCGGCGGCCCTTCGCGTGGGAGGAGCTCACCCTCACGCTGGTCGACCTCACCACGGGGCGCACGTGTCCCGAGATGCTCTCCTTCCCACACAAGAGCACCCTCAAGGAGGAGCCCGACGGGAGCACGCGCGCCGAGGTGGAGGTAAAGATCGAACGCCTCTGCAGCCGCCTCTACATCCGCGTGGCCATCGCTGCGGCCCCGAGCGGCGGCGGCGGCGGCGGGTGGACATGGGAGGGTCGGTCAGGCTCCTTCCTCACCCACAACAACGGCAACATCGGGCGCAAGCGGAAGATCCCGCCCGCCAAGGGCGAAGCCCAGCAACAACAACAACAACGACGACCAGGCCACGCCGACGAGGAAGAAGAGGCCGACAGCAACAACCGCCGAGCCTGAACAAAATGGCCACCCTAATAAACCAAATAGAAGACACGGGTTGGCTGTATTAGCAAGGCTTGCCCTAGTCTGTTGGTTACAGACATCGTCCGTGGGCGGGGTGGGGGGTTGCCCACACCCACTCACACGCCCATGACGTGCAGCACGTTGCCGGCCGCCACGCAGAGCCGGGCGTCGTCGAGCCGCACGGCGTGTACGGCGTGTGCAAACTGGAGCTCGCCCATCCGGGTCCACGTCCACCCGCCACCTTCTTCGACGGCCTCCGTGTAGTCCAGACAGGCCTGGAGAACTGCTTCCTCTTCTTCTCCTTCTGGTGTTGGCTGCCGCGTGGTGCTCCTGTGGTGGTGTGGGTCCGTGAGGCCGCTGCTGGCGGTGGCGGTGGCGGTGACCCGCTCCCACAAGCCGACGCGGTTGTCGTGTCCGGCGGTGGCCATGCGCTTGCCGTCCACGGACAGATGTACGTCCATCACATGCGCTCTGTGGGCCTGCACCCGCCCCAGCAGACGCCCTCCCGCCCAGTCCCACGACTTGATGGCACCCGCCTGGTCGCGCACCCCACGACCACCACGACCACCAGCACCACCACCAGCAGCAAAGTGATGCATGAGTTTGGTGGGCTACACCCGATGTCGGGGGGGTGAAGCGGGATAAAAGGAGAGGGAGGGGGGTGTTGAAGTACCCCATCGCCGGTGCAGAGTATGGGGCCTTGCGCGTAGAGGCAACTCACGCGGCCGACGTCGTACCACGGCGTCACTGGAGGCACCCGGCGCACGTCGCGCAGGACGGCCACCCGCTGACCCTGCACGTTCATCAACTGTCACACACACACACACACACACACACACACACACACACACACACACACACACACACACACGAGTCGAGACCGGACAAGAGCGATACTGAGCGCGAGTGGGGTAAAACAAAGCCGCACAGCAACAACAGCAAGAAAGCAAGAGCTGGGTCGCGGAAGAGTACGGTGGTGGTGTAAAGGCTGAGGGACACAGCAAAGACTGTGTCGGATACGAACTGCACATCCTCCACCATCTCCTTCGGAAGCTCTTCATCGGGCACGACGGGCACCAGCATCCCGTCGTCGGCCGCGTCCAAGTCGCATATGCGCTACACGCACACGCACACGCACACGCACACGCACACGCACATCAGTTAGTCTTGTGGTGAGGGAGCTGCCGCGAGAGGTCGATGGCATGACATACGATGTGGTCGCATCCGTAGATGGCGACGAGCAGGCGGCCCCGCATGGCCACGCACACGTCGTAGCAGCCGTAGATTTCGGATTCCACCCGCGGTACGGTACGCGACGGCGCCCTTGTTGCGACGAGAGAGGGGCACTCTGCCGAGGAGGAGGACGGCAGCAGGTCGTACAGGAGGATCTCCCCGTCGCAGACCACCGCGACCACGTCGCCCTCTATACGAACTGTGCAGGGCAATATGCGCATGGGCGATGTTGTGAGCCGTGCACTCACCAACACACACACACACACACACACGACACACGCGATAGAAAAATGGTGCAGCAGCTAGATCCTTCGCGGGAGGCGTACGGGGCTGAGCACCGGGACCGGAGGCCAGGAGGCACTCGAGCTGGAGCGCGGGGAGCGCGTACACGTGAACCACACGAGCAAAGCGCGCGCACAGGCGGCGGTCCGACAGTGCGATCGAGTAGAGCTCGCCATCGCCATCGCCGTCGCCGTCGCCGTCGCCGTCGCCATCGCCATCGCCATCGCCATCGCCATCGCCGCCGGCGTCACCTTCAGGGTGTCCTTGGCCAAGGTGGCGTGGCTTGGCCGTCAAGCCCGACAGCGAGGAGAGGAGACGCGAAGCAACACCTGCGTAGTCGAATCGCCGCCAGCGGCGGTGCACCAGCAGTCGCGCCTGGCAGTGGCGGGCGAGGGAGGTGACCATCCGCCCCTGGTCTCCTCCGTCCGGCAGGAGGAGGCACAGGTCGGAAGCGAGGGCACGCCACAGCGACGCATCCAAGTGCAGCCCATACAACCTCCACGAAGTCTGATCCATCCTCACGCCCCCCCCCTCAACATTGAATCCTCCGTCCAGGATTAAGAGAGTAGTACTCACCGAGGCTAGGGCAACGAAGCTGCTCAGGGATGCGCGGCGTGTACAGTGAAAGATGGACACCAGCAGCTCATCCGGGAGGTCCGTCAGCAGGCACGAAGGCACCTCATCTCCCATGCTGTTTCATCTGGTGCTGCCCAAGCGAACGGCTGACGGCTTATTTATAAATAAATAAATAAATAAAAATAAAATAAATAAATAAAAAATTTTATTAATCCACTGCCACGAAGTGGACGTTGGCGGGGAAGCGGGCGTGGAGGGCGCGCAGGACGGCCATGATGGCGAGCAGCTTGCACCGGCCGTTCTTCTCTCCCGGCTGCAGGTGGGCCTCCATGTCGGGCCACGTCACCGCGTAGATGTGCACCGGTGGTGCAACCGCCTCTCCGCCCCTGCCAGACCCGCGCATCAGAGACAGCTGTCTTGCACGCACGCACGCACGCACGCACACACGACCGAAGGTGGGGAGGGATGAGAGGGGGGGGCAGGTGTACTGCTGCTTGGCGAGGTGCTCGATGAGGAGCTGCGTGTAGGTCACCTCCTGGAGGGTGATGGTGCCAGCCGTGGGGACCACCATCAGCACGAGCTCCCCTGCGCAGCCGAGCGAGAGATTAGATCGCGCAGACAGCCAGACAGACAGACCAAGTCCAATGCGAGAAGAGAGGAGGGGAGCGTACGGGCGCCGAGAAGGGCCGGCAGGAGGCTCAGGTAGCCGGCCGACGCGGCCATGGGATACAGCCCCTCCGGAGGCAGGAACTGCCCGCTGATCGGCAACCGCTTCTTACTCGTCGTCGTGGTCGCTGTGATGTTTGTTGTGTGGTCTTCCGCGGCGGGATCTTCTGTTGTTCCCTTCGTGCCGGAGGCGGCGGTGGGGTCCACCGTCCGCTGCCGCTTTTTGCTGGCGTCCTTCTCCTCCTCTTCCTCCTCCTCCTGAGCAACCTCGCGGCGCAGCGAGGCCAGGAACTCGCGATAGGCCGGCGGCACGGCCACGGCCGCGGTCTCAAAGCCGCCGAACGTAGGGCGCCCACCCACCTGGGCCAGCGAGGCGTGGTAGGCCACCACCACCTCCTCGAAGGCCGGCACCTTACCCGCGTAGTCGTCCCTCTGCACCGCCCCGATCAACAGACCCGAGCGAGCATCGGCGGCAGACGACGACGAGGTGGCGACGTGACCCTGGTGGTGGGGGTGGTGGTGGTGGTGGTGCAGGCGGAGGAGGGTGCGCGCGATGTCGGCCACGTTGCCGCCGCGGGTCTGGAAGCGGAAGCACGGGTCGCCGCCGCCCCAGATGGCCGTCACCCCGCGCCGCAGCACCACCTCCCGGTGCAGGACCCCGGCCACCTTGTCGACCAGGTGCGCGGGCACCGGGGGAGTGCCCGGAGCACCCAATCAGAACTCCGAACACGTCGGCGTCCAGGGCCACACCGCTGGCGCCGCCTTGCAGCCGCTCCGCAACGGCGCGGTAGTCCTCGAACCGCGCCACCTCGAGCACCAGCCGGGTCCGCTTCTTGCTGGCGCTGCTGCCACGAGCGCCCGTGCTGGTGACCTTGGTGCCTCGCGGAGGGGCCTCCGATCTTCCACCTCGTCCGCCTCGGCCTCTGCTGCTTCGGCCTTTTGTTGGCCTGTCCATTTCTTCTTCGCGTTGTGTTGGTGCAGCACCATTTTTCTCCTTTTTAAAAAGGAGAAAAGCAGAGAAAAAGCGCAGAGCTGCGTTTTCAGTTCAACGCCCGTTTGGGCCGAAGGAAGGACAAGTTTAGGTCTTTCAAAGAGAGGACGAGGGCGGTGGCGGGACGTGCACGCGCCACGCCACCTCGTCTGACGGGGAGAAGGTGTACTGCCGCCGTCGGTACGTGTCAGGGTCTTGGAGCCGAGCGCGTCCCACGTCTTCGTAGACCTCCCGCACACGCCGCCCCCTTCGTTGTTGGCCGCCGGTCCCTGCTTCGTCTTGCTGTCCTCGCCGACAGCGGGCAGCGGCGGCGGTGGCCTGGCGGCTGAGGCGGTGGAGGTGGCGGTAGTAGGCCCACTGATGGGACCCGAGCATGTGGTAATCCTTCACCCGCTGCTGTCGCTCCCGGCGAGCGCTGTCGGCGCCACCGGCCGCCTCTGCGATGCTGCCGGCATCCCACTCGGCCCACAGCCTCTCCGCCAGGGTGCGCTTTGTTGACGGAAATCGTTTGTCCTCCTCCCGGCCCTCTTCCAGGCCACCGTCATCATCGCCGTCGTCGTTCCCGCGGACGTCGGTCGTGCTGCTGGTGCCGCTGTAGTGGCTTCGAGCTCGAAGGTGGGAGGAGGCGTGCTCACGCGCGTACTTGGGGTCGTCGATGTGGCTGTCGAGGTCGGGGTCGGCGTCCCACGCCAGGAAGTGCGGATGGCGCATGAGCGCGAGGGCGAAGCGGGTCTGAACCTCGAAGCACGCGAAGGGCAGCACCTTCCAGTTGAGCCCGATGAAGGCCAGCGATGGCTGCTCCACGTGCAGCACGTGCTCATACAGCGGCCACACGCTCTTCCCCTCGCCCTCCTCCGCTCCGATGTCGCCGTCGCCGTCGCCGTTGCTGTTGCTGCCTGCTTCTGCTGCCGCCGTACCTGAGAGGGCGCGCCGAGCTCGGTCGGGGTGGAAGAAGACTCGGGATGAGGGAGCGAGGAAGGGCAGGTGGTAGTAGTAGCCCGTGCAGAACACCAGCGCGTCCACGGGGCTCTCCGTGCGTGAGCCATCCGAAAACTCGATGTACCCTGCACTCAGAGCAACAGCACACACACACACGCAGCACACAGCCCGAGTCGATGTTGGCGGCGAACAACAGGCTGGAGGGAGGGAAGGAGGCAGGTTCCGCACCATCGCGAGTCGCGCGTACGATTTCGCAGCCGAGCTTCAGCTTGAGGGCGGGACTGTGTCCAAACACGTCCGCCACGGCCGTCTTGGCTGCGCATCCAGATCGGAGGGAGGGCGGCGGCGAAGGCTGTCCGCGCACGCAGGCGTAGACCTTGCGCGCCACGCCGGATACCTCCCTCGTGATGTCTTGCATGAAGATTCAAAAACACACGTCAACACGAGATCCACATCACCACACACGCACCAACACACCAACGCATAACAACAACAACAACAACAACAACAACAACAACAACAACAACAACACACACACGAAAGTCACCGATGTGTACGCACCCACACCCGATGCGCCAGCGCCAACCATGACCACCGTCTTCCCGACAAAGGGTGTCGGCTCGCGGTAGCGCTTGCTGTGCATGACCGCGCCCGGGAAGGTGTCGAGCCCTTCGAACGCGGGTGCGTATGCCTTGCTGAAGTGCCCGTTGCACACCAGGACTATGTCGAACTGGCTCGTCGCGGCGCTCTCTTCTCCAATGCTGCGGTCGCCCACTTGCGGCGAGGACTCATGGCCGTTGCCATCGCGCACACGGCCGCTTCCGTCGACGTCGTGGACGGGCTTGCCGTTTTCTGCTTGGCTGCTGCTGCTGCTGCTCACCTGCGCTGGCCGGTGTCGCTGGTGCGTAACCTCCCAGAGGCGGCCGGGCCTCGTGGCCAAACAGGGCGACAACGACGACGTCGAATCCAGGGGTGGTGGTGGTGGAAGGCGCTCCACGCGCAGGACCTTGGTGTTGAAGCGGATGAGGGGCCGGAGGTCGAATACGTCGGCGTAGCGGCGCAGGTATCGCGCCACCTCCGTGTGCTGCACAAACGAGGGCAGGTCTCCCTCGAACGGCAGATCGCTGAACCTGCACGTGTGTGTTGGGTAGATTTATGTTTATGCATCGATGGTGGGGTAGAACTTCGGAGCGGGGGGGAGGGCGAGCAGACGAGAGTAGTACTGCATGATTTCCTTGGGCAGGTTGGTGCTGAGGCTGCGGTACAGGTTGCCCCGTCCTTCAGTCACGGCCTCGGAGAAGAGCCACGTTCCGCCCACCTCCTCGGCCATCTCCCACACCACCACCTCGAACCCCTGGGCGGGGGAGGGCCAGGGTCACCAACGACCAGGCCATGAGCAGGACGGGCGTACCGCATCACGGAAGTAGCGTGCGGCGACGAGTCCTGCTGCGCCAGCCCCAATAACAGCCACCCTGGGACTGTCACTGCTCTCGCTACTGCCGCTCATCTCGTTGCCCCCGGCTCTCGCTCTCGCCCTCCCTAGGCAAGGAAAAGAGAAAGAAATGGCCAAGAAACTCCACGCACCGATTGCGCGATGCAGAGGGCGGTGGTGCTCGACTGTGGGTCGGGGTGGACCAAGGCGGGCTTTGCAGGCGACGATGCCCCACAGGCGATCTTTCCCACCCTCGTTGCCCACGGAGGGGGCGATGGTGCAGACGTTCTGGTGGGCAGGGCTGCCCTCAATGTGGACGCGACCTCGCCTCAATATCCCGTGGAGCATGGCGTCGTGGTCAACTGGGCGGCTCTGGAGCAGGTGTGGCAGCACGTCTTCACCACCGAGCTCCAGCTGGAGACGCCCCACGACCACCCCGTCATGCTTGCCGAGTACCCGTTGCGCACATCGAATACGCGCGAGCAGGCCGCCCAGCTCATGTTCGAGACCTTTGGCGTGCCGGCCTTCACCGTGGCCGCCCAGGCCGCCCTCTCGCTCTACGCAGCGGGCCGACTGACGGGCGTCGCGTTGAGCTCAGGCGACGGGGTGACCTACGCCGAGCCCGTCTACGAGGGCCTCGCCATGCCCGGCTCCACCTCGACGCTCTACCTCGCCGGCCGGGATCTCACCGACCACCTCGCGGGCATGCTGGACGCTTCGCCCACGACCGCCCAAGGAGGTGGCGAGCCTCACCACCCAGCCTTCTTTTCTGACGACAGGTTTTTCGGCTTCTCGCTCGCCGAACGGTGCCGCAGGCGAGAGGTGGCGAGGGACATCAAGGAGAAGCTGTGCTACGTACCGCAAGACTACGACCACGATCGTAATCAGCAGGCGGTGGCCGGTGGTGGCTCATGGGCGCCGCTATCCGAGTACGTGTTGCCGGATGGACGGACGATCGGCGTGACCAGCAAACAGCTATTCGAGTGCCTGGAGGCCCTCTTCAATCCCGCGCTGGCGGGTTGCGAGCAAGATGGCATTCACGTCACCCTCTACGATGCGGTCATGAAGAGTCCGATGGAGATCCGGAACGACCTCTACGCCAACATTGTCCTCGCTGGCGGCACCACGCTGGCGGCCGGCTTTGTGCAGCGGCTGCGGAGGGAGGTCCACGGTCTGATGCCCAGCGGTCTCCGGCTGGGTGTTGTGGCGGACCCCGGAAGGCGGTTTCTGGAGTGGCGCGGGGGCGCTGCACTGGCATCGCTCTCCACGATCGAAGAGCGGTGGATATCGAGGCAGGACTACGACGAGCACGGCTGCCGCGTCGTCCACAATAAATGTCCGTAATCCAACGCCTGCCAGATCACTCGTATAGGGCGAGTGTGGTGTGCACGAGTTCTTTAGCACAGGATTCGTAGGATCAGAGGCACCAGCTTCTCTGGCAACGGCCGGAGACATGTCCTTTCTAGGGTCCTGGTTTTGGCTCCTTCCGCATTTGCGTGCCTGCACTTTGTTTTATTTATTTATTTTTGCTTTTTGTGATTTTCCTTTGCGTTGGTCAGTTTGTTATTATCCTGCACCATCACCGACGCGCACAGCACCGCGTGCAGAACAACTATCACGATGCTGTCCCTCCGTCGCAGCGCCAGAGCGTCGACTCTCGTTCGCACGCCTGCCCCTCTTCTCGCGCTTCGAAGCACGGGAGCGCCATCGACCGCTCGCCATTTCTCGATGAGCTCGCGCGTTCTCGCGTCGACCGCCGAAAATGAAGCTGAATGGAAGAAGAGGGCGACGAAGGAACTGAAGGGCTCGCCCAAGCACGAGGGCAAGGACCCCCTCGAATCTCTGTCCTTCGAGACGCCCGAGGGGATCCGAATGAAGCCGCTCTACACGCCCACCGATGTGGCGGGGCTCGACCTGACCACCAACCCCTACCCCGGCCTCTTCCCGTACACGCGCGGCCCCTATGCCACCATGTACACCAACCGCGCGTGGACCGTGCGGCAGTACGCTGGTTTCTCGACGGCCGAGGAATCGAACAAATTCTACAAGCAGAATCTGGCTGCTGGGCAGACCGGTCTCAGCGTGGCCTTTGATTTGGCCACTCACAGAGGGTGCGATTTCTCCTTCCCTCTCCATCACTTACTACCTCATTTCCTCTTTTTTTTAATTGTTACATTGAGGCCTTACCAACAATCCGTCGTCGCACTCACATTGACCTCCGTCGTGTTATATGGCAAAAAGTTATGATTCCAACCACCCTCGCGTGAAGGGAGACGTCGGCATGGCTGGCGTAGCCATCGACACCGTCGAGGACATGAAGGTCCTCTTCAAGGACATCCCTCTGGACAAGGTACGCGCACCACCATTTTCAATAATGTGATTATTATTTGTCTTTTTATTTCACTGTGACCGGTTACTTACTTTTTTTTTAACTAACGGGGTGGTGCAGGTGTCCGTCTCGATGACGATGAACGGTGCGGTCCTGCCAGTGCTGGCCATGTACATCGTGGCCGCTGAAGAGCAGGGAGTGAAGCAGGCGCTCCTCTCGGGCACCATCCAGAACGACATTCTCAAGGAGTTCATGGTCAGGTATGTGCGTCGTAAGGCGTGTGCCCTTCCCCCTTCACGATATCGTCATCCGAGGGTTCACCCCGTCCCCGACCTTTTAAACAAGGTGTGGGTGCTTCTTCTTCTAGAAACTAATTCTAGAATTTGATGATTGAAGGAACACGTTTATCTACCCGCCCAAGCCCTCGATGCGGGTGGTGGGCGAGATCATGGCCTACACGTCCAAGAACATGCCCAAGTACAACTCCATCTCGATCTCCGGTACGATACGCGGACATCCGTCCTCTCTCTCTCTCTCTTTCTCTCCTCACCCTTCTCCCGGAGGCTATGCTGACATTTTTGTCTTCTTTTGGAAATCACCACTCGGCAGGCTACCATATCCAGGAGGCCGGAGCCGATGCTTCCCTGGAGTTGGCCTACACCATTGCCGACGGCCTCGAATACGTCCGGACCGGCATGGCTCAGGGTACAGCGACAGCTCTCACTGTGTTTATGTTGTGCGTGCGTGCGTGCGTGCGTGCGTGCGTGCGTGCGTGCGTGCGGAGAGATCTGGTAGTTCCTCGCTTCTCACGCGCCCGGTCTTAGGTCTCAGCGTGGATAACCTGGCGCCCCGTTTCTCGTTCTTCTTCGGCATCGGCATGAACTTCTACATGGAGATCGCCAAGCTGCGCGCGGCCAGGAAGGTGTGGTCGCAGCTCATCAAGGAAAAGTTCAGCCCCAAGGACGAAAGGTACAGCAACAACCCACCCCTGCGCTCATGTGCGAGTTGTCGTTAACACACAGTCGTCCTCTACCACATCATTTTTGTACACGCACTAGATCGCTTCTCGTGCGCACCCATTGTCAGACCTCGGGCTGGTCGCTCACCGAGCAGGACCCCTACAACAACATCATCAGGTAGTTTTCATCATCATCATCATCGTCATCATCATCGTCTTCATCAATCTTCTACTCTATTCTCTCTCTACACCTCAAGCCCAAAATCTAACGTTTCTCTCTCTCTCTCTCTTGTGCAGGACGACTGTCGAGGCTATGGCGGCCGTCTTGGGCGGAACCCAGAGCTTGCATACGAACGCGTACGACGAGGCCGTCGGTCTGCCCACGGTGACCTCTGCGCGCGTGGCCCGTAACACGCAGCTCATTCTGCGTGACGAGAGCGGCATCCCCAAGGTGATCGACCCCTGGGGCGGGTCGTACATGATGGAGAAGCTCACCGACGACCTGGCCAACACGGCCCTCGATATCATCAACGAGGTACACCACTCATCTCCACTTTCTGTGACCCCCCCCCTCGTGGCACGAGACCATGGCTGGTGGTCATGACCGGTGAATCACATCGTTGTCTCTCGTCTCTTTCGCTTTCTCTCTTTCCTGCAGGTCGAGTCCATGGGCGGCATGTCGTCTGCGGTGGAGAAGGGATTCCCGAAGCTCCGCATCGAGCAGGTGGCCGCCAAGCGACAGGCCGCGTACACTAGACCTCCTAAATTTCCTTCTCCTCCTCCTTCTCCTTTTCGCTGTACTCACGGTCTTGTGTGTGTGTGGTGTGTGGTGTGTGTGTGTGTGTGTGTATGCCTTTCCTTATTAGGATCGACTCCGGCGAGCAGGTCATCGTGGGCGTCAACAAGTTCCGTCTGGCCAAGGAGGAAAAGATGGACGTCCGACAAATCGACAACACCATCGTGAGGGAGGCGCAGATCAAGCAGCTCGAACAGGTCAGCGCCTCCCTCCGACAGCCCTGCAGGCTGTCTTCCCGTGTTGTGGCATCTGGTCGCTCATCAACTACGCTGGTACGTTGTTCCACCAAACGCAGATCTTTGCGGGCCGAGACAAGGCCAAGGCCGAGCAGTGTCTGGCGAACTTGACCAAGGCAGCGGCCGGCGAGCTCTCGGGCAACCTGCTCGAGCTGGCGGTAGAGGCCGCGCGTGCGCGCTGCTCGGTGGGCGAGATCAGCGACGCCCTCGAGAAGGTGTTCGGGCGGTTCCAGCTCAACGACAGCCTGGTGAGCGGGGTCTACGCCGCGAGCCACCCGCAGCAGGACCTCATCCACCGCATCCAGGGCCTCTCCGAACAGTTCCTCAAGGACGAGGGCAGGCGACCGCGCATCCTCGTCGCCAAAATGGGCCAGGACGGACACGACAGAGGTGCCCCCCCGCCGCCGCCGCCGACACCCCCAGACGAACCGCCCCGTTGTTGCGTTTACTTTTTTAACTTTATTTTTAACTTTATTTTTTAACTTTATTTGCTTTATTTATTTATTTATTTGTGTGGGCTCAGGCGCCAAGGTGATCGCCACGGGTTTCGCGGATCTCGGATGGGACGTCGACGTGGGTCCCCTCTTCCAGACCCCTGCCGAAGTGGCTCGTCAGGCCATCGACGCTGACGTGCACGCCGTCGGTGTACGTGCTTTTTCTCAACAAAACCACCGGTTTCCTTCTCCACCACCGGTGTGCTGACTGATCCGTTCGCTGGTTTGCGCGTTTGCTCCGTCAGATTTCGAGCCAGGCGGCGGGCCACAAGACGCTGGTGCCGGACCTGGTGGCCGAGCTCAAGAAGCAGGGCGCCGAGGACGTGGTGGTCGTGGTCGGTGGCGTGATTCCTCCGGATGACTACGACTTCCTCTACAAGAGCGGCGTATCCTGCATCTTCGGCCCCGGTAGACCCCCCCCCACCAATCACCAAGCCAAGCAACTCCTCAAGTCAGCCAATCATGGGCCGCCGTTCTCATCTCCACTCTCTTGTTGTAAACACACAGGCACGCGCATCCCGGACGCTGCGGAGCAGGTGATTAGCTCGATCAAGAAGAAGCACCTCAAGTCGGCCGTCACGGCCCAGTAATTTGTCGTGGCCGCGTGAGTGTGTGTATTTGTTGTAATCTTCGCAGTAAGCACGGATAATGGAAGGCCCTTCAGCAAGAATTGCTATTCACCGGTGCGGCGGGTCCAGCAAGCACGATTCCTAAGCTTCCTTCACTGTAGGCCTCACCGCACGCCACACACACACAGACACACACACTCTTCGCCCTGTGCCCTCTCTTCTTGCTCAACCATCTCTTTCCCAGAAAATGCCGTGCACGAGTGGTAACAGGGTCTCCAGCTCATGCGCGCGACGTGGATCGGGCCTTGTTGCGCAGCCTGCGGTCGCTCGCTGCCGCCGCTGCGGCTGCTCGGAGGGCCTCCTTGCGCTGCTTCCTGAGGGCGCGCACGCTGCGGTCCTTGCCGTTGTTGTGGGTGCCGAAGGACGTCGAGTGTCCTCCCCACGTCCAAGCGGCCTCTTCTTCGTTGGTGCTCGCGTCGATCACCACCTGGAAGTGGAGCTGCGGACTCAGCTTGTTCACCGTCACCTCCACCTCCGCTCGCGTGCCTCCTGCCTCTTCGTCGTCCTGAGAATAATAATAATAAATGGTGAACACAAAGGCGTTGAGTTGCGTTGCGTTGACATACATGACGAGTGGTGCACTGATGGTACCTCGATGGCGCTCTTGTGGTTCCAGATGGTGAAGTGGTCGTTGCAGGAGGCGCCGGTGGCATCGTCGATGAGGTTGAGCTGCAGGTGGCCCCACTCGAACTGCCGGTCGCTCTCCACGGCCAATCGCAGTCGCTTACCTTTCCCCTTGGTCACCCTGTGGCGTGCATCATGCAGTGGCGTCGGTTGGGTGAAGTTAAAAGAGGGCGTACAGGGAAAATGCCAATTAAAGGTAAATACACCCATTAATAAAATCAACAACGAGAACAACTAAGAGCAGAGAGGGGGGGGGGAATTGGTGGTACCGAATGTGCTGCTCCGGGGCGAGGGGTACGTAGCTGCCGCCAGAACCTCGGGGCTTGTGCGAAAGGCATACCCGCACGTTGGCGGCGGTTTGCGCCGAAGCAGCGGGTCCGCAGAACGACGCACGCGCCGGCGAAGAGGCGCCCGACGACGAGGGCGAGCTCATGGACGACGACGGGGCCTCGAGGGTGAAGAAGGGAGGCGAGAAGGAGAGCGGGAGGGAAGCGGCGGGCTCGTCGGAAGAGGAAGAGAAGGACGAAGAGGGAGAGGGCGAGGGAGAGGAAGAGGAAGAGAAGAAGAAAGGGGGAGACGCAGGAATGGAGCCCGCGTTGCTGCTCAGTTCGTGTAGTAGGAGTTCCAACTCGCTCTCCAGGTCGAACCCTTCTTCTACTTCTTCTTGGCTTGTGTTCCCCAGAAGAGGGCAGCTGCTTGCGAGGGGCGAGTAGAAACTCGTAGTCGTCTCCTCCTCACTGCAATGATGGTGGCTGTCGTGTTCGTGGTCCGTGGTGCGAATACGCTTGAAGGGTGGCGGACAGCACGCCGTGCTATGCAGCTGCGGTTGGTCGTAGCGGTATTGCTGCTGTCGGTGTTGTTGTGGGTAGCCGTGGTAGAGATAGGGCTGGTGTGAGCAGTCGGGGTTCTCGAATTGGAAGGACGGCTGGTAGAAGGGGGAGGAAGCCATTCTTGGAGCAGTGGATACGAAGGGAACGGAGGATGAGATAAACATTAAACTTGGCCTGGTCTTGATATCATTTAGCCACCAGGAAATCCCTGATATTCTCCGGCCTTGCTTCCCATTGGCTGGCGGCCGGAGTAATCAAGACAGTAAAATGCTGTTTGCGGCCTTGCTGTGGCCACCCAACTCACGCAACCGACCTCTTTGTATTCACCTCTTTCTCCCGCACCGCCCGCACCGCTTTGCTTCAAAATCTCGAATGGCATCTCTAGAGTGCAGTAATGCCAAGGAAAGAAGCCCACAACATTACCTGGTCTCAGGCTTGGCATTTGTCGACACTAATTCAGCTCGTTCCCGTTGGCCGCTAAACTTCCGAAACTGCCCGTCCAAGATCTTTGCAGATTCCTGAAATCAGAAAACACCAACCGGTGAGGCCCAAGAGGTCGAATAAAAATCAGCAATGTGGACATGCTGGTTGGCACACATCCCCACGACAATACCCGCGACGGTGATTGCACGTTGGCCATCTGAGTAGGAACTGAGAGAGATCGCCGCACACACTTGTCCGCTCAATCCCTGTGTATGACAATAACACCACCCCACCACCCGTGTGCTGCACCCGGCAAGTTGGAAGAAGTAGCTCATCCGCTCTCTTCTTCCCTGACCATGGAAGCTGTGTGAAGTGGAGGAATGCGGACGCACTAGACGTGACCCCTTGAGGCGGTGATGTACGAGGTGAGCAAAGATGGTGATCACCATGCGGTGACGGAGCCCTATCTCCTCCCAGCCGCTGTGCCAACGCGACTTCGTGAATTTCATATTTTTTTTATTTTATATTTTTGCTGTGCAAGATGGAAGAGCAACACGAGGCAGGGGCCAGCACGGCCTCTTCGGGCTTTTCCTTTGGCGGGTGGAAGGGACAGCGCCTTGCTACAGCTGCCACCCCCTTTGCACAATCAGCATCCCAACAACACAGAAAGCAAGTCACCAGCCTGCCTTCTCACCCACCCCTTGAGGTACCCATTTTATTTATGCTTTCATAGTACTTATTATTTAATTTCTAAGTATTTAATGCTAATATATAAGCGCAGGAAGCTGTGGAGGAGAGGACCCCGGAGGAGGTGAGTGGACCGCAGCTGCGGTCGGAGGGCAGCGAGCTGGCCGAAGCGGGGCGGTACCGGGAGGCCCTGGCCAAGTGGGAGCACGCCCTCCTCCTCACTCCCGACGACCCGCTTCTGTTCGAACTCAAGGCGCAGGTGCGCATACGCCGTGTGCCGTGTGCTGTGCCGTGTGCCGTGTGTTGTGATGCGGTGGTGCGTGGTGGCGGTACTCTGAGACCATGTGTGACGCACTGTCCGACAGGTGCTGATGGAGGAGGAAAGGTGGTGGGCGGCCGTGCTCGCCGCCACCCGCGCCACAGAACTCGACCCCCGCTGGGCCGATGTGCGACGCCACCTTGCCCACTCCGATTTGGCCCGCCCCATGATGCGGTCTAAGCTTGCGTTTCTTGCGTGTGCATTGTGGCCACGTGTGCGTGCGGTTGTGATGGTGCGTGTGTGGTGTGTGTGCGTTCCCCCAGGGCTTTGTGACGCGTGGGCGTGCAGAACTGAATTACGGGGAGGTGGCACTCGCCATAGCCAGCTTCGAGACAGCACTCGATCTGCTCCCGCCCGACCACGGTTATGTGACCCCCGTGCGCGATGAACTCGCTCAGGCTCGCGCCCTCCACTCCCAACTGGTATTTAGTGACATGACACGACACGACACGACGCACACAAGTATCGTTTGCTAAGCGGTCTCTTCGCAGTGGACACACGACACACAGAAAAGAGAACTCACTCACTTCGACACAGGTTGAACGGGAGCGTGCGGCGCCACCAATCGACTACGACGCGTTGAAGTACAGGAAGCGAAGGGCCATCATCAGCGAACAGAACCAGCGGGAACAGCCGCCCGGCGGCGAGCAGCCTACGACGACAACGAGAGAGAAGAGCGAACGCGGGGCGGACGACGATGGGGGGCAGGACCCGCGGACGCTGTGGGAGACGGTGCGGCAGGTGGGCGAGGCCAGCCTGCGCGAGAGGCGCGGGCGGACCGACCAACAAGACGGCACGACCAACGACTTTATCGAAGAATTCGATGAAGCGGAAGGAGGAGATGAAGAGGAGCAGATGGACATCGAAGGAGAGAAGAAAGGAAGCAACCACCAGTGAAAAAGACAGAATTGGCGTTGTCTGGTTTAAAACTCTTTCAGTATACTCTATACTACAAACAAAGACGTACTACCTCCGCCACCCTCTCATTTCTTTCACTCCTATGTATACCTTCTTCTCCTTCTTCTTCTCCGCGTGATCGATCTCGACGATGAAGACGCTCTACTGGACGACGCACTTCTTCCTCCGCCGCTCCTCGTCGACGTAGGAGATGGCTGACTTCGAGGAGCCGAGCTGCTTGCTGCCGCCGTGTTCGTGCTTGCCCTTGCCCAGGTCGAAGTGGATCGAGCCGCCGTCGGGCTTGGGCGTCGACGGCGCGAGCTCGTCGCCATCGCCGTCGATGACGACATCGTCGTAGAGCTGTTCCGGCGCGCCCGAACCCTCTGCGTTCCACCACTCGGCCTCGGGCATCGGCGGGAGCGGGCACTCGATGTACTCCATCGACTCCTTGCGCACTCGGCGCTCCTGCTCGGCGCGCGACATGGTGCACGACGAGGCTGAGCCGAGCGACGGACGTGGGAAAGACTCGTACGATGGGCCGGTGGTCGAGCCGCGGCTGACGTCAGTCTCTGCGCGTCGTCTGCCGAGCGGCCACTTCTTGGTTGCCTGTAGGCTGGCGTCGCTGCTTCCTCCACCCGTGTGGTCGGCGTTGATGGGCGCGCCGTGTTTGGCCTTGTACAAGGCCGTCGACGACGACGAGCCGATGTCCATCTCATACCTGTGTTGTTGGAGTCAACAAGTTGCGGTCAGCCCATTGAAATATCGGCGGCGGAGATCCAGGTGAAGAAGGTGTAGTGTGTAGGTGAAGGTGGATGTCCATACTGGGCGTGAGTGGTCTATTCTCTCGTTTCTTCATCTCGTTGTTGCTGTTGATGATGATGATGATGATGATGATGCTCTAGGTGTCGTGGAAAATGATGACATGCGCGAAGCAAAGCGATCAGGGAGGTGGAGCGATAAGACGTACGTGGGCGACCGGGGTGAAGTCGGGGCCGACCTGTTGGCCAGCACCACCTTCATGAACTCCGGCTTCTCCGCCGTCGCCTTCTCCACGGATCCGCCCAGCTGCTTCTGTCGTGGCACCAAAACAACGAAACAGAAAAACAACAAAACGACACGTGAGCGCTTTTCACGCAACATTGGTCTGGGGGGGGGGCCTACGCTGTGGGGGCCGCCGGTCTTGCGGAGTTCGAAGTGGGTGGGCACGATCTGGCCGTAGCCCACGGCGCCGGGCGGGAGGCGTCGCCGGGCCGGCGCTGCCTCGCGGTGGTGGTGGTTCTGGTGGACCTGTTCGTCATCGGGCATGCCCAGCACGTCGACACTGTCGCCCCTGGGCGACTTGACCTTGCGGCCGCGCTCCTCGCCGTCGTCACCACCATCGTCGTGGTCATCGACCCCGGCAACCGCAGCCCCAGACGCGTCGGCACAGTGATGCTCGGAGTTGTAGTTTGCTACGTAGGTCCTCTGCTGCGGAACCAATGACAGGCGCGGAATTTGAGGGCATGATGTCGACACATTTCCGCCGCCAAGCGTCGTCGCAGGGTGCGACCCGTCGAAGAAGGCCTCCTGCTGCTCCTGCTCCTCGGCTTGGTCGTCACGGCCATCGCCCATCGACAGAGTCGTTTTCTTGGCTGCGGCGGCGCGCCTGTGGGCGGGAGGAGTGGGCAGCGGCTTCGTCGTGGGGCTGATGAAGACGGCATTGCTGAGCACCACGTCGTACCCGTCGTCCTCGGGGAACAGGTCCTCCTCGACCATCACCTGCGCAAAGATGTCCTCCTCCTGCGCCACACACACGGGTGTTCACCTGCAGGTGAGCCTCTCTCTCTATCTCCTGTCGCAGAACCGGCCAAGTAGAGCGAAAAGAAAGGAAAAATGATGTGGCCGGGTAGAGAGCGAACCTGGTAGACCTTGCCCCTCTTCTCCTCCTGGATGGAGTAGGCGGCGATGTCGTGGCAGTGGGCCATTGGGAATGTGCGTGCGTGTTGATGTCGAGTGGTGGCGACTTGCGTCGGGGTGTGCTCGTCGTCAGTCAGTCAGTCAGTCGAGTGCTGCGGTCTGGTCAGGAAGGGCAGGAAACAAATCAGCTGTGGGGGCCGCAGGTGGGCTTATATCCTGGCGCTCGCCCGGGATAACTCCCAGCTTATCATAACGACGTGGACCAAGTGGTGTTTGAATTACTCGAACCGGAGGTGGTTTTTGATTGGCGATTGGGCACAAGTGAGCAGTTGTCTCTGTGACAGCTCCCTTCAAAGATCCTGCGTCCGCAGAAAGCTCTGCCCAACAACTTCAAACCGGGTTATAACCCGTCTTCTCCAGAGTGGAGATGCAGCTGATGGACAGGCCTGGCTGTTGTGTGCCCGTTGTTGACCATGCGATGGGGCCGAAGGCGAACCCTGACAACCACTGGCTGTCACAGGAGCTCAATCCCAGCGAGACAGGCGATCGAGGGCGAATGAGAGCTTTGGCCTAAACCTGTGGAAACGAGCCCAGCCACAACAAGGGCGCCACGATTCCACCTAGTTTGCTGAGCGGGCGTGGCACTTCCTATTCCTGGATCGGCGGCCCGTTCCCAGCATTTGTTCGCTTTTGCCGCCCGAACTGTTTTTGCTCCTTGGTTTTATCCTGGTGCAAAAGAGCACAAGAGAAATGAAGTTCGCAAAGGAAAAGGAAAAGCAAGAGATGACGTGCCGATTACCGATCTACCGGTTGTGAATTGCGAATTATCGGTTCAATAATAAACAGTTCGACGCCATCCAAAACAGACGCCATGCAAGGTTCTTTTCTCGCCACTTATTTACTCCACTGCAGCTATTTGTGGTTGTGTTGATGATTTTATTTATTTATTCTTCTTTGGCTCACGCGCAGCAGGAGGGAAGAGGCGCGTAGCGGTGGTGGGGGCTGGGGTGTCGGGCCTGGCGTGTGCGCGTGCGCTGGTGAGTGCGGGACTCGAGGTGCGCCTGTTCGACAAGGGCCAGCGCGCCCCGGGCGGCCGCGTACACTCGCGCTCCGTGCGCCTCGATGCCCAGGACCAGGTCGTGCCCCACCGAAGCTCGCCTCACGAAGAGAAGAAGGCCGTGGCCGAGGTGCTGAGCTTCGACGACGGCGCGCAGTACTTCACCGCGCGTGCGCCCGAGTTCCGCGCGTTCGTGGAGGAGTGCGTGGCGCGGGGATGCGTGCGCGAGTGGGCTCCGCTCCGGGTGGCGGTGATCGACAGGGAGGGCGAAGTGGTCCTCAAGCCCGACGACGAGGGCAAGAAGAAGGAGGAGAAGGAGGCAGAGAATAATGCGAGATATGTGGGCAGTCCCACCATGCAAGCCTTTATCCCATTCCTCGCCCAGCCCGTGGCCCACACCATTCAACAATCCGTGCGCGTAGCCGACATCCAGGTGCGGTGGTGCGTGTGCGTTTTTTTTGCATTGTTGTGCTGAAGTTCGATTCCAGAGACGAGAGGGTGGCGATGGCGGAGAGCGCTGGGGCCTGGTGGGAGAGAAGGGCGAGGATTTGGGCGACTTCGAGGCGGTGGTGGTGGGCGTCCCCGCCCCGCAGGCCGTCGACCTCCTCCGCGCGGCTCCAAACCTCCGCGCCAAGGCCGCCTCCGTTCATATGAACCCCTGCTGGTCTGTTGCCCACTTCTTCTTTTTCGTTCGACTCTCTGTGTGCTCACTGACCCGTGCCATGTCGTGTGTGTTCGGTGGTGCGCGGGTTCTCCGGCAATTGACTATGTGTGTGGTGTGTGCGTGCGTGCGTGTAGGGCGGTGGGCGTGGCGTTTGATGGCGCGCAGGAGAGCCTGCAGTTCGACGGGGCCTTCGTGAACGACAAGGCCTCGCCGCTCTCCTGGATCGCCCGCAACTCCAGCAAGCCCGACCGCGTCGGCCACAAGGAGTGCTGGGTGCTGCACGGGAGCGCCGAGTGGTCAACCCAGCATCTCGAAGACGACCCCCAGTCCGTCGCACGCGCGCTCGTCGACGGCTTCAAACGGTTAGGCCTCTTTCCTCACCGCTGATCCCATGTTGACTCCTTGTGACGATAATAGCGATGAAGACGATGATGCTGACCACCAGCCCATGATGGACAGAGTCGTGGGCGGCGCGGTGGGGGAGCCGAGCTATGTGGGCACGGCATTCCGGTGGCGCTTCGCGATACCGGCCAACCCACTGCCCGAGCGATTCGTCTACGACGACGCCCTGCGCATCGGCCTCTGCGGCGACTGGGTCGGCGGACCCCGCGTGGAGGTGCGCCACACCACCCATTCCCCGATGATTACGTTCACTTCCGCGATCTTGTGCTCAACAGTTCTCTCTCTTAGGGCGCCTTCATGAGCGGACACCTCCTGGGCAAGCACCTCTCTGCCAGCCTCTGAGAACGCAGTGCTGGGCATAGGCGCTTCTGAACGCAAGAGCTGTTTTTATTATTATTAAATTTCTTTATTACTCTTCGGTCTTGGTGACCTTGAGGTTGACGTTCTCCTCGTAGTTGACGCGGTTCTTGCGGCGGTCGATGTTGTTCTCCATGACGTCCTTACGCACGCCCAGCACGTCCTGCATGAGCTTCATGGCGCCCTTGCTCCCGCCCGCCACCAGCAGCGCGTTGAGGGCCTTGCTCAGGAACACTGAGTCCTTGTTGAACAGCGTCGCGAAGGCATCGAATTCAGCCCACGTACACACGGCGTAGGAGACAGCCACCGCCACCAACTCCTTCACCCCCGGACTGACCCCAACACCGCCAAGGTGGTAAGAATGATGGTCGCCGGGGGGGGGGGGCAAAGAATGAAAAAGGGCAAAAAGAGCGAAGAACTTACTTGCTGAGGGGGCCGCGCCACAGGCGGAGTTCGAAGACGACAGCGAGGGAGCGTTCGATGAAGAAGGCGAGCACGAGAAGGAACACAAACGACTCTTGAAGTGCGTCATAGTCTAGCGAGCGTGCCATCCTGCTTTTGTCTCAAGGAGGCTACGCAGTTGCTTGCTCTTGGCACTTACCACGCGGCGCCACTGGCTGGACGCTTAGAATTCCCGAGTGACCGTTACAATACGCGCTTTTTTTCTGAAAGAAGACATCACAAATTTTCTAGCGGTCGCGTAATCTACCACGGCAGTGCAGATGGAGGGCGAAGGAGAGGCGAAGCAGAACGGTCCACCGGCGGGGATGCCACCGCCGTCAGGCGCCTTTGAAGCCTTGCAAGAAGCCACTATGATAGATCTCAACGACACTCCCGTTCCCTTTGCCAGCTTCTACAAAGATGTATGTTCATCATCTCGCCCCTGAAATCAGTCCATTCATTAACATCAAGATTACTGCGTGCAGAGACCGGCTTGCGTAGTGTGGTTGCGCCATTTTGGATGAAACACAGTCATGTTGCGCGTGCAAGATTACGTGCAACGGGCCGACGAATTCAAGAACAAGAACGTCGAGGTGCGCCTTGCTTCAATCTTGTGGCCGAAATCAACACTACGCCCATAGAGTAGAGCATGTTTGTTGCTCACCCATATCCCGTTTCCTCCCACAGGTGGTGTTTGTGGGGCATGGAGGAAAGAAGAAGGGTGTGCAGTACGTAGAGACACTCAAGATGGAAGGACTCGTGCCGCTCTACATCGACCCGAAGCGAAAGACGCACACTGCGCTCGGACTCATCGACATCAGTACACCCTCCTCAACCCCTTCTCTTTCCTATTCACCAAAACTCACCCTCTCCATCCTTGCAGGCTGGTCGAAGCTGTTGACCGATTCGAAGGGTTTCCAGCTCTCCAAGGAGGCGTCGAAGCAGGGCTTCAAGGTGGCCCTCTTGGGCACCGGCAGCCACACGTAAGCGCCTTGCTTTACCGCTTGCCCCGTGTCAGAGAAGACAAACGACTGACGGTCTTTTCTTTGACGACGCACACAGGCAACTGGGCGGAGTGGCCCTGGTGAGCCAAGACGGCATCTCGTTCTTCCACCAGTGCCACACCACCTGGGACTACCCGGAGGTCGACGATATGCTCGCCCTCTGTGCCAGCCTGCAGTAGTGGTGGTGGCGGTGGCGGTGGCCGAGACCAGCTAAGACGGGTCACTCGGGGGGCGACGACGTCGACGAGGGCGCAGAGGAGGCGCCTCTTCTTTGTAGAATGAAGTCTTCGCTGCCAAACGCCACACCAGGCGCGCGCGACGACTGATGCACAATAAAGAAGAGGCGCCCGTCTACGCCGCAGCGACGGCCGGCAGCCTCGTGCACTCTACCTCTTCCTCCTCTTCGGGGTAGATCTTGCAGTGTTTCGAACGGAACAAGAGGGTTGTTGCAAACAGTCAACTAACTCTATTGTTGTGGTAGTGGTAGTGGTCATTGCTGCTGGTTCAAGAAGAGAGGCACCACTACGGCAGCGTCGAGCGGGAGACCCACGGCACGCTGCGAGCCCGAGGTCTCGGGTACTTCGGGGTAGTCCGTGTTGAGTCGCACCAACCGCACGCACTCGTGCTGGGCCAGGAGCCGTTCGTTGGGCCAACGGAGCACGCCCGGCGTGTTGAACCCGGCCCCGATCTCGAGTATCACCACGGTCCTGGGATTCTTCTTCTTCTCTTTCGCTGGAGCCTCCGGGTCTTCGGCTTGGTCGTCATCACGAGAGCACTCGCCGATGGCCTGCTCCACGAACCGGCGGTAGGCTTGGCCGGTGGCCTGGTAGGGCGACTCGATGAACCAGTCGCCCCCGCGCACGTTGAAGAAGACGGGGCCGCCGCAGCGTGGGCACCGGGGCATGGCCGACGGCTCCTTGATCTGCATTGTCTCGTTCGTGTCGATATGCGGCAACGCCGCGTCGACGAACGGCCTCGTAGGAAACACCACCGAAGTCGATGACGCTGCCGCCTTGCCGTTGCACTCGTGACTCAGGCACTGCATGTTGCCATAATCGCCCTGCGGCGTAAACACGCGGGACATGTCGAACCCCGACTGCTCGAAGAACCCGTCGGCGTTGGACGTCTTGACGAAGTAGCGACCACCACCACCACCGCTGTCGCTGCCCTCGCCGGTCTGTTCGGCCAGCCGGAGCAGCTGCGTGTAGAGCTCGGTGGGACCCCAGGTGAAGCGAGCCCGGTGGGCGTGGGTGAGGAGGTAGCCCCACTTGAGCTCCTCGGAGATGGGCAGGCGCCCGATGAACTGGTACATGCACCGGAAGCCGAGGGCGTGCATGGCCGGGTACAGGCGGGCGAACACGGCCTCCGAGGTGTAGTCGAGGCCCACGGAGGCCGAGAGGCCGGCGCCGGCGGAGATGATGAGGTAGTCGGCCCGCCGGACGAACTGGACGGCCAGCGCCAGGTCGTCTATAATGTCGACAGAGTGATTGAGGTGGCCGACGTGGTTGGCAAGGTGCTCCTTGATGCGCCGGTGAGTGTCATCATCGTCGGCCCCTTGCGCGCCACTCGGTCGTTGGTCGCCCTGCTGCATGTGGTGGTTCGGTGTCTGGAGTGAAGTACGATCTGACAGTGGCTGCGCCGCCTCCAGTCGTGGGTGGCCACCCACGCCCCGTCTCGGCGTTTCGAGAAGGCTCAGAGAGCTCCGAGCCAATGAATTGGTTGGGGGTCCTGTTCCGCGTCAGCCAAGCGCACGTGCGAGTGCTATCTTTGTGCTGCCAATAGTGAGAGTGCCAGCCCGCCAAGCACACAAGTTGGCGAGAGGAGGATGCAAGAGAGCGAGCACAACAGGCCGCACACCGCGGGGCGAGGAGGGAGAGCGGGGATGGTGGAGGGCAAGGTCATCCTGGTGGTGGGCGGCACGTCCGGGATCGGCGAGGCTACGGCCATCCTCGCCGCCAAGGAGGGCGCCAAGGTGGCGGTCGCAGGCCGAAGAGAGGACAAGGGCCGGGAGGTGGTAGCCAAGATCTACGATGAATTGATCAAAGATGGAATCGTGCCTACGGCAGACGGAGAGGGCGAGGAGAAGAGGGCCATCTTCATCCGCTGCGACGCCACGAAGGAAGAAGACGTGCGAAATCTCGTTGCCAGCTGCGTTGCTGCATTCGGACGGATCGATGGCGCTTTCAACAACGCGGGCGTCATGAGGCACACGAGGCCCCTGCTCGAGATCGGTCTACACGAGTTTCAAGATATGATGCAGGCCAATGCCTTCTCCACCCTCTGCTGCATGAACGAGGAGATCAGGCAGATGCGCAAGCAGGAGGAGGCGGCGAGCGTAGCGACGAAGTCGGCAAGCCCAGTGGCTCGAAGCGGCCGCTACTCGATCGTCAACTGCTCGTCGATTAATGCGGAGAGGCCCTTCGCCACAACAGGCCTGTACGGCAGCACGAAGGTGGCGATCGACTTCTTGACCAAAACAGCAGCCATCGAGCAAGCGGATGTGCCGATTCGAATCAATTCGGTGCAGCCAGGGCCGGTCGTTACCGACATCTTCGCCGACCTCTCATCGATCGATCCCACCGGCACCATCACCAGCCGAGTCGCCATTGCCGAGTTCGGGAAGAGGAACACACTCTTCGGTGCGGCCACTCTCCATCCTCACGGCTTTATGCTCGTATTAATTTTATTGTTATTATAATTTTTATCCCCACGCGTGCAGGACGAG
The DNA here is from genome assembly GCF_000313135.1 of Acanthamoeba castellanii str. Neff. Taxonomy (NCBI): domain Eukaryota; phylum Discosea; order Longamoebia; family Acanthamoebidae; genus Acanthamoeba; species Acanthamoeba castellanii. The sequence continues at coordinate 712,019 of NW_004457442.1, forward strand.
CGGGCGAACCACACGAAGTGGCCGGACCGGTGGTGTTCCTGCTGAGCGATGCAGCATCGTTCATCACAGGCGTGAACCTGCTCGTGGACGGTGGAGTTGCCGTTCGCACCATAGGCGCCGGATCCAATCCCTGACACCACAACACACCGCGGCCACCAACGGATGGCGATGCCAAGACAGATGGGGAAGGAAAGGGAACGGGCCAAAGTACGACGAGAGAGAGATGGGCAGCGTTTGCCACTCAGAGTGAAAGAAGAAAGGGGTTCCTGTTGCTCCTGGTGTGTGGTTTGTGTCGTGACCTGTGGCTTACTGCATGAACCTGGTCTTCTTGGGCTCCCAGCGGAAGAGCTTGAGGCCCTCCCTGAACTGCTTCGCCGATGACTTGTTGGCGGTTTGCATGTATTTCTGTTGTGCACCACAACCCGAAGCAGAGGACCGTCAGCACAAGCATCAACCCACCAAACTTTCAAAAAAATTCAATAAATAACAAAATACATAAATAAAAAATGTACTCCTGCTACAAACTGATAATGCGCTTTTTTAAGCCGAGAGCGCGGAGCATTTAAAAAAAAATGAACAAAGAATTAATTGAATTTCAACGGAAGGGGGCACACCTCTCTCTTTTGACAATTGATCAAATCCAGACGCTCTGCGAAGCACGCTCCGGGTTCTTGCATGCCATCAAGCCCGAGGGCTGAGTAGCAATCCATAAGTTGGGTCAGTGCGGGAACGCACATGCCTTCCGTCGATGGCGGCAGGAGCGGGCGCTTCTGGAATCGCCGCGGCACCCCGCTGCCCTGAGGCGGGGCCGCTCCGAGCACCGGACGCGGAGGCAGACCCATGAACACTCGTCTTCCGGATCCCTTAGACGCCATCTTCACTTTGGAGTTTTTTCTTTTGATTGTCTCATTTTCCTTTTCCTTGTGTTTTTTTTTGGTGCTCTGTTTGTGTCAGGAAATTTCTCGGTTTGTTGCGTCTATTTCTCCGCTTTGGCTCGGACGCCAAAAAAACACAAAAAGCTGCTGCGCCCTTTGTCTCATTTCAGCGCATCCTCTTGCAAGCCATGAATCCCATCCAGCAACGGCTACTCGCTTTGGCCAACACACCAGCCGATCAACTCAGCACATTGGGTGGCTTCGGTGGCGGACCCAGGTCGAATCCTTACAACCTCCACTCCGCGCAGCATCAAGAACAACTCGCTGCTGCTGCTGCCCCGCCACCCCATCATCACCATTCTGTGCCTCGACTTGACGATGGAGAACCACCCCAGGTACGCTACTTATCTTTTCAAATTTGTCCACGCGCATTGTTATTCTAACGGCCTATGTACACAGAAACGCAGCCGCTGGAACGCGCCTGGCACTAAAGCCTTCATCCCGGGCGTGCCTCACTTGATCCCTTGCGGCATTGATAAAGAGTGCATGGAGGCGCTACTAGGTACGATTTCTCTTTCAATTTTTGGCGTTCGCCTCCGCAGGTTGTCTCACCCTTCCCCTCCTCCATAGTTCGCGTTCGCATCGAAGAGCTCACGCACTCGATCAACACTGGTCAGCTCGGGCTTGACGATCCCACCATAAGGCGGTCGCCTTCTCCCCCGCCGAAGTACGATTCGCAGGGAAAGCGTACCAACACGCGCGAGCAGCGCACCAAGGAGAAGCTCACTCTCGAACGTCAGAGCCTCATCCAAATCGCTACCAAGCTCAATCCCGCCTTCAAGGTACAACCCATTCACTGCATTGTACGCAACATTGCGTTTAACATTCGATTTTTATTTTTACTTTCTCCGCTACTCAGCCTCCTTCGGACTACAGACCTATCAACGTGAAGAAGACGCGCAAGATTCGCGTGCCGATCGATAAGTATCCCGACTACAACTTCATCGGTCTCATCATCGGCCCGCGTGGCGACACCCACAAGCAGCTCGAGAAGAAGAGCGGAGCCAAGATCTCCATTCGTGGCAAGGGTTCGCAAAAGGAGGGCCAGGCCGGCAAGAAGTTTACCGGCGATGAGGAAGAAGACCTTCACGTGCTCATCACTGGTGACACTGACAAGCAGCTCGATATCGTACGCCCCCCCCCTATTATTCTTTTCTTGTGTCGTGTGGTGTTCGGTGCAAACGCGCGCATGATGCATAACTATTTGCTACTCCAATTATATTGTGAGGACAATTACCACCAAGAACTGATCAGCGTTTTGACACCGCACTCCCACGCGAGCTGCTCATCTCTGTTTCGTGCGACCGATGATGCTAACAACCCTTGACTCCGATCTGTCTCCACTCAGGCCGCCGACATGGTGGAGAAGCTGCTCGTGCCGATCGCCGACGAGATCAACGAGCACAAGCAGCTCCAGCTGCGCAGCTTGGCCGCCTACAATGGTACCCTGCGCGATGAGAACTACGGCCGCGGCGGCCGACGGTTCGGCGACCAGGAGGACCGTGGCATCGTGTGCGGCTTCTGCGGCGAGCCCTCTCATCCGACCTCCGACTGTCCCATGCGCAGTACCTCCCTCCTCCCTCCACTCCTTTCCTCTCACTCCCCTCACAAACACATTCATGTGCTCACATTACTGCCCTTTTGTTTTGCGATCTGCGCAGACCAACCGGGCGCGAAGAGCAAGATGGACAGGGAGTACGAATCATTCCTCAATGAAATCGGCGGCGGCGGCGGCGGTGGCTTCCCCATGGGTGGAAGCAGCGACGGCGGCGCCAAGTCTTCGGCCGACGACGAATACGCCAACTTCATGGCCTCCATCGGAGAGAGTACGCGCGCCCTCCTCATCCTCCTCCACTCCATTTTAGGTCGTAGTGTTGTTGCTGACCGGCCTTCTTCTTCCCCCCCCCTTCTTTTCTTGCAGCCCCGACCTCGCCGCAGGCCGATGCTGCGAGCGCGCCGGCTCCGTGGGCCAAGCCGCGCGGTGCGCCCATGGCGCCGCCGGCGGGGGGCGCCGGGGGCGGTCACTATGGTCCCGGCGGCCCCATGCGCGGTCACGGCGGTGCCTCGCCCATGCCCCCCGTCATGGGTGGTCGCGGTGGCTACCCGCCCGTTGGCGGTTATCCCCAGCAAGGTTACCCGCCTTACGGTGGTGCGCCGGGAATGGGCGCGCCGGGCTACCCGCCTTACGGCGGTGCTCCGGGTATGGCCAGCCCCTACGGCCAGCAGCCACCCTACGGCATGCAAGGCATGTGCCTCCCCTCTCCAACGCCGTGCTTGGGAATGTGGTCGGCTGCCGGCCCCGGTGGGTGGTACTTACCCTCGTCGCCTCCGTCGTCATCTCGAACAGCAGCCCCCGGACAGTACGGACCTCCCGGCATGGCGGCGATGCCTGGCATGGGCGGCTACGGTGCGCCTGGCGCCGATGGCAGCACGAGCGACAGCGGCAGTGCTGCCCCGCCTCCGTGGCAGAAGCAGTAATGGTCGCGCGTTGGCACCCCCCACTGGTATACCATCACCACGCTCCCCCACGCGCTGCGCCACTACGTGCAGTCCTTCGTTTCGTGGTCGTGGTCGTGTCCGTCGTTGTTTGTGACGAAGATTACGGAGTGGAGGTGGAAGGGTGGACAGAAGAGAGAGAGAGGGAGAGGGAAGGACAACTAACATGTAACCGCTAACTACTACGACTAACGTGGCTAACCACTAACGCCAAACCAAATCAATCAACAAGTGCGCAGTTGGCCACCAACCACGCCTTACGAATTACCCAACTACCACTGCCAGCGAGAGTCTCCCTCACAAATTGGACTCTCGCTCTCCCGCCCAATCTGTGCTCATCTTCAACAGCGCAACTCGCGGCCCTTGGCGCCACTAACCCCTCTTTCCTTCCTTACCATCCATGGCTGTGGTCTCTTCTCTCCTCTCCTCTTTCGTGTGCAGTCCCAACTCTGACCATCATCCACCAATTGACGAGACAACAACTGACCCTTCTGACCATTTCACTCCAAGCAAGCATCGACGCCACCAGGAAGCAGCCAGCCGCGGTAGCCCTCCTCTTCGGAGAGCCTCCGTACTCCTCCCCCTCGCAGGCACGCCATCTGTGGTGTGCCTGTCTGTACGCTCTCCACCCCCCCCCCTTGCGGGAGAAAACGAGTTTAACTCTACAGTCAGCTGATACTCCAAAAGGGAAGCTGCTTCAAATATATTTTGCACCACACCGCCGCCCCTGTACACCCCCCCCCTCGATTGCCACCTGCGTCCAGCCCGTTGATAATAGAACTATTGTGGAGGTATCCAGCTCCAGTCTAGGCCTCGGCGAAGATGGCGTCGCGCATCCGCCAGGCAGGCTTGGGTGGGTTTTAGTCGACGGTGACGGCCTTGGCCAAGTTCCTGGGCCTGTCCGGGTTCTCCTTCCTCATCACCGAGAGCTCGTAGGCCAGCAGCTGGTAGCCCGCACAGCGCAAGCGCGTGAGGAAGAGTGCACCACGTCGTGGAAGATGGAAGGACGGCGTACCTGGAAGGGCAGGACCGAGAGGAGGTTGGTCATGGGGCCGTTGCTGGGAATCTTGATCAGGTCAAAGTCGGCTCCCTTGCTCGCTTCGAGCTCGTGCTCGAACATCTGGGCGTTGTTGGTGATGACGATGGTGTACGCGCCTCTGGCGCGCACCTCCTCCGCCACCGTCTTCATCTTGGCGGCGTGCTTGTCGTTCAGCACGATCAATACGATGGGCGTGCCTGCAGGCAGAGCAAGTGAAGGGGCGGGGTGTGTGAGCCCAACGAACGAGTCCGGGCAGATCTGGTGGGTGGTGGTGAAGCCGCACCCTTCTCAATGAGGGCGTAGGGTCCGTGCTTGAGGGCGCCGCCGGGGTAGCCTTCGGCGTGGATGTAGCTGATCTCTTTGATCTTGAGCGAACCCTCGAGGGCAACGGGGTGGGCGGCGCCCTTGCCGAGGATGAACATGTGCTCGACGATCTTGCCGCCGGGTCCCATGGTGAAGAGCTTGTGCGCGATCTTCTTGATCGTCTCGCGCATGCTCTGCAGGGTCATTCCCACGTTGGTGGGCAGGCGGTGAAGCGCTTCGATCATCACTGGAGTCCGATCGACACACGTCATCAGTGATCGAGGTCAACCCTGGTTGGGAAAAGGCCCTCTAATCAAAGAAAGAGAAGTGGTGTTTGGTACCTCTCCTCTTCTGCTTGTCCTGAGGAGCGTTGACCTGCGAGAACCAGATCGCCACGAGGGCGAGGACGGTGACCTGGCACGTGAAGGCCTTGGTGGACGCCACGGCGTGCTCCCTGCCGGCGTTGAGGTAAACGCCACAGGCCGAGTGACGCGCGATTTGCGAGCCCACCTGTGTGCGGCGCACCGTTCGATCGTCAGAGTGGGCGTTGAGGGCGCGACGCGGGGGCGATAGTGATCAATTAAGTAAAAATAGATCAGCGTAAATCCAGCGTACCGCGTTGACGACGGAGAAGCAGGGGATGTCCCTCTGCTGGGCGAGGGCCATGGCCGTGTAGACGTCCTTGGTCTCACCGCTCTGCGAGATGACCAGCAGACCGCCGTTTTCCTTGGGCATGTCTTCCTCCGTGAGCTCGGCCGCATCCAGCACTAAAAATGAAAATAGAAAGGAAGAAAATGTTGTAACAAACACAAATGGCGTTGGTCAAGTAGTGTCACCAACACATCGAAGCGTGGACGTGCGAAACGTGAACGTGGCACGTACCCTGGACGGTCTTGAAGGCGTTGAGGTGCCTCATGTACTGGGCGCCGGCAATTCCCGCGTAAAAGGAGGTACCGCAGGCCGCGATCACCAGATGCTGCACGCCACTGAGAACGGCCCTGTTGGCTGTGCGTCGGCGGCGAGTGCGAGGGGAGGGTGTGGAGTGAGTGACTCGCAACTTGGCATGCGCGCAAACGGAAGACAGCCGAGAGGAGACTAACTACAACTACTGCTGCTGCTACTATGGCTACTACTACTTACCGTCCAAACCACCGAGCATGGTGCTGGATTCGTCCAAAATACGACCGCCGTAGTTCAGCGCTCTGCTGATCGCGGCAGGCTGCTCCATGATCTCTGTACGGGCGTAGGTGTGTAGATGATGTACGTGAGAGGGGGGGGTGAGACTTGGAGGAAAAACGAGACGGATCGTGAGCACCCTTAATGGTCCAGTGGGGCCAGGGAGCGGGCGAGATCTGGATGTGCTCCTGCGGCGCGTGCTCGATCCTCGAGCGGTCGAGCGAGTGGCCCTTGGCGGTGAGGACGGCGACCTCCTTGTCCTCGAGGTCGATGAACTCCTTGGTGTAGCGCGAGAAGGCGGCAGACTCCGACGCGATGAACATCTTGCCCTCGCCGATGCCCACGAGCAGCGGAGAGCCGTTCTTCACGGCCAATATCTGGTCGGGATGCTCCTTGTCCTGTTGATGGATGACGATGACGATGATGACGTACACCACGACAAAGATGTTCATTCAGAATGTGTGTCACGCATTCAACAGGCAGTGTCGGTGTTGTTTCGGTTGGAAGGCATGCAGAAGAGAGAGAGAGAGAAAGTGGTACCAGGATGGCCAGACCCCAGGTGCCCTCGAGGCGATCCTGCGTCTTCTTCACGGCCTCCAGAAGGGACATGCCCTGGTTGACGTACACGCCGAGCTGGAGAGAGCAAGAGAGAAGAGGATAGAACAGTCAGGGGACCACCTCGTGCATAAGGATGGTTACTGGGTGGGTGGGCTCGCGTACCAGCTGGGCGATGACTTCAGTGTCGGTCTCCGACCGGAAGTGGATGCCGTGCTGCGTCTGGAGCTCCTTCTTGAGCTCGTTCGAGTTCTCAATGACGCCGTTGTGCACCACCGCGATGCGGCCAGACTGGTCCAGATGCGGGTGGGCGTTCTCGTCCGTGCGGGCGCCATGAGTGGCCCAGCGGGTGTGCGCGATACCGGCGACGTGGGCGTCGTGCTTGCCCAGGTGCTGCTCAAGGAGGGTGATGGCGTTGTTGGTCTTGCCCACGCTGGCGTACTTGGACATCGCCAATTCGTGTGTAGCAGGATTAATCGTGGCGATACCAGCCGAATCGTAGCCGCGCGATTCGAGCACCTTGAGGCCTTCGATGAGGACAGGCGCTGCGGGTTCACTGCCGACGAAGGCGATGATGCCGCAGACATCGTTGTTGAGCAGAGCGTTGAAAGTAGACGGGCTGTCCTTCAGATGCCTCTCGAGGACGCCAAGCCTCCTCGCTACGGCTGCGCTGGACTTTGACATTTGTTCGATGCGGCTGGGGCGAGTAGAGGAAAGTGGATGAGCGATTCTGCACGGACAAAAGGTACTGACACAGCCACTCCCTACGCCAAGGATTCGAGAGGAGCAGAGCAGGAGATGGTGCTCCAGCGCAAATGGGAAAGATCAAACTCCCCCACAAGAAAACCACATCAAACGGCGTGCGCACCTTCTCTTCTCGGGTGTGTTGTTGTTGTTGTTCTATCTGAGACGCTCAGATGTGTTGTGTGTAGCGGGTGTGAGAGGAACTGCTGTGGTCGGTTCGTGACGTGGTCCGTTGGGAGCGACTTGGTTGTTGCTCCACACCAACAGCTCCCTGCGGAAAAGAGTTTTTTTGACGATTTCTCCCACCAGGACTGCAGCGGGAATTCGTGGGAGTACGACACTGATGCAGCTGCCTAAGACCAACATGTTGGTGCCGTCAGGACACAATACAACTCCAGGACCGTGGCATGGTAGCTGGACTATGTTTGAACGCACGTTTCTTTGCTTGGCGAAGAGACACACCAGCTGGGCGGGCCACCGCCGAACAACAACAACGACATTACATTCCTCTTCACCCTCCCTTCTCTCGCTCAGCGCACGCCGGCCCACCGGCATGCGAGTGCACTTGTTGTGGCGGTCGCGTTGGTAGTGGTCGAGCCTTGCCAAGGGGAGACGGCCGTCTCCCTTTAGTTGGACTTCTCGAAGAGGGTCTGGGCAAAGGTGGCGGGCGCCTCGGTCACGCACTTGCCGCAGTGGATGCAGCTCGGGTGGTCGCTCACGTAGTCCTCCTTCTCCAGCTGCACGCCCATGGGGCACACGTCGCCGAGCACCTTGTTGGCATCCTGGACCGGCGTCTTGGACGAACGAGCAATGCGCAGCACCTGAAACACAACAAGAGGTTGTTCACTGACTGGTGAGACTACTAGTCCTGAAGGTAATGGAATGCAGCGGCGCGGTCGTGGCGCGGGGAGAACCGGTACCTTGTAGCTGCTGAGGGGCTCGAGGAGGGTGCCCATGGGGCACAGGTAGCGGCAGAAGAAACGGGGGATGTAGACGGAGGGCACAAGCACGGCCACGCAGAGGGCGAGCTTGATCCAGGCGATCAGGCCTGAATGAATTGGAATTCACACATGTGTGAGTCTCGAGAGCGATTGACGCATACGCGCGGAAGAGGAAAGAAGGAGAGAAAGAAGGGCAGAGCTATACCGGCGGAGAGGAGCACGTTCGTGTTCCAGAGAGCCAACCAGGGCAGGTAGGCGAAGAGGGTACCGGCGGGCGAGATGACGGAGAAGGGAGAATCCGAGAAGACCTGTTGGTACAAAGCAATCATCAACGGGGGTCAGACATGGACACGACTCGCAACGCTACAACGCTAAAGCGAGCGCAAGTGAGTGGAAAGGGAGAAACGTACGCCCATGGGGTCCTCGTGGCCCATGGCGGAGGCGCGGCGCCAGGCAACAAGGATGACGGAGATGAGAGAGAAACCGAGAACGGCCCACTTGAGGTCCTTCAGCTGGCTCGTGGTGGAGGCAGACAGCTTCTCCTTCTTGAAGGGCAGGTAGCTCAGGATGTCCTACGCGCCCAAGAGTGTCAGTGGCTCGAGCTGCGACCGCGTAGAAGAACAGAAATAGAAGAAATCATCGAGGCTGGAACAAATTTGCTTCCGCGTAGGACGATGAGATCGCTTCAGATTTCAGAATGCAGGAGAGAAGAGAAAGGAAGCGGAGCATACCTGGACAAGACCGAAGGGGCAGGCCCAACCGCAGAAGAGACGACCGACGGTGACGGCGGTGAGGTAGATGACGCCGAGCACGAGCAGGGGGAAGACGCCGCGAGCGATGGTATACTCGAGCGACTCATAGGCACCGTGGACAGTGGACCAGGGCGACTGGGTGACGTGCAAGTAGGGCACGATAAGGCCTACCAGGACATAGGAATGCAATCGTTAGATCATTTACACGCAATTCGAAGCGATTATCAAAATTCGGCACTGTGCAGCTTCGCAAGTAAGATGCCTCTACGCATGCTAATGGCTGATAGAACATTGGATGGCGGTGCGTACCAGTGGAAGCGAGGCCGAGGAGCTTGCCGTTGGCAAAAACAGTGGCGAGCAGCTGCGTGAGGTGACGCAGGTACTGCAGGGCGCCGATGTCCTTGAGGCTGAACGACCTTTCGAAACGAGCGGACGACTGAAAATCGAATGTAAGGGGCGGGGAGTGTCAATTCGAGAATTGGGCAACATCGCCGCCGAAATGAACACCAAGCAATACTTCACACTCAGGAAGAGCGAATCTGGAAAAGGCCAGAGAACATAGATGCAGTGGCGGGGCTACGATGCGTACCATCTTGGGTGAAAGTAATCGATTATTGGATCACCAATTCGGCTGCGAGGCCACCAGGGTCGAAGCTTGACCCCCAGTTGACCACACGTCGTTCTCTTGCTATTGGCCAACCTTGAAATTCGGCGGACACAGCGAATCATACTTAGCATTCTTGTATTTTCCTTTCCAATTTCCTCGACGTCCTCTTCTTCCGCTGGGGAGCTTTGACTGGCCCAGTGTGTGCCCAGTGTGCAGGCTTGTTTGAGTTGGCTACAGTAGAATTCTGCACATCATCAGACCTGATGGAATCTTTCTATGCATCCTACAAACAGCGAATCAGTCAAGCATGTAGATACGTGAGGCAATGTCATTCACAAGCCACTCCACTCCCTCGGCGAGCCCTTCGCCGGTCACCGCAGAGCAGCTCTGAATGTGCCAATGTCTGGCGAGGCCCACCCACGACACCCAAGCTGAGCAAATGCAACAAGAGCGGGTTTGTGTTGTGTTGTGTGGTGTGTGTGTGTGTGTTGTGTGTGAGAAGAGAGAGAGAGAGAGAGCTTGCATACCGTTGGTTGATGTCGTGGAGCCCCAACACCTGGGCGATGTCGTCGTGCGAGAGCGCCCCTTTGATGTCCTGTTTGTTGGCATACACCAGCAGTGACGCCCCCGACAGTTTCTGCACGGGATGACCGAACGTGAGCGCTCTTCTTGAAGCCTGCTCGTTGTCGCACTCACAAGAAGAAGGGCGCGGTGGTGCAGCATACCTCCTCGAGCAACAGCTGGCCCAGCTCAGCGCGGCAGTCCTCCAGCCGCCGCTTGTCGGCCGAGTCCACCACCCACACGATCCCGTCCGTCTGTGCGTGCCATGAGCCAAGAAGACCACTGGGGAGGCGGTTGCGTGGGAGAGTGCCGAGCGCGCTTGCGCACCTGCTCAAAGTAGTTGCGCCAGTAGGAGCGCAGAGACTTCTGGCCTCCGATGTCCCACACGCTCAGCTGGTACCCTTCGAACTCGAGCGTCTTGATGCTGAAGCCGAGGGTGGGGCTGATCTCGTTGATGTCCTCACCGTTGAACTTCTTGACGCAAGTCGTCTTGCCGGCGTTGTCCAGCCCCCTTTTGCACACAATGTAGAGTAATCAATTTGAGGGATTAAATAAATAAGAAAATCAAACGAAGATCGAGGCTCGAGATTTCGTACAAGATGAGAATGCGCATCTCCTTCTCCTTTAGTTTTAGCTTCTTCAAGATTGTGAGGAGCACCATCGCTGCCGCTCGATTTTGTGTCTTGCTTGGTTCGCGCCAAAAGCAGAACCCTTTTTTTTGCATTTTCGAAACGGATTTCATTTTGTTTTGGCTCTTTGAAATAGATTTGAGCAAATGGAAAGGCATCAGGACCACCATTATTTTTTTTTAATTATTATTTGGGAGAGTAGAGCAGGAGAAGATGGCCGCCAACGGCGGGCCGCACGGGACTCCCCATGAAAATGGAGATGGAGGGGGCAAGCACAAACGCGGCAGCCACAAGCGGGGCAATAGTTTGTCCGAGGGCATGTCGCGCCTCTTCTTCGGGCTCCGCGGCCTACACGGCGGTGGCGGCGGTGCCAGCGGTGGGGCGGGCGGGTCGAGCGAGGAGCGAGCTCCTACGTCCACGCAGCAGATTTCATCTTCCTCCAAGGCCGCGAAAAAGGCCAAGAGAGGGCGGAGCCAATCGTCCAAAGATCGAACTTCCTCTTCCCCTTCCTCGTCCCCCTCATCCTCCTCGCGGGACAAGATTAAAAAGAGGTCGGGCGGCAGCAGCGCCCCCACGTGGGACCGCATCGAGCAGCCAGCCTCCCAGCCTCCCAGCCATCACCAGGTGCGCATTATTTCATTATTTCATTTTATATATTAAATTATTGTTGCCGTGTACAGCCACCCCTTTATCTTTGTGGTGTAGCAACCACGCCTTTTTGTCTGTTTGGTTCTTTATTTATTTGTTTGATCTTTATTTGCCATTATGTATAATACAGCTCTTCCATCTGCACGTTTTCTAATATTCCTCTTTATTCCTCATTTTTCGTTGTTTGTTGGGCTGGTTGTGTGCAGGTGCGGGCCGCGCTCACGCCGAGCGGCAGCCAGCGAGAGCCGGCCGTGTGGCGGTCTTCCTCGGGCGGCGATCTCGCCGAGCGATGGTCGGTGCGGCGCGGCGAGCGCGAGGCGGCCACCGCCACCGCCACGGACCACTCCCGTGAGCAGCCCGCCGCCTCCGCTTCTTCTTCGTCGTCTTCTTTTGCAACCACCGCCGCTGCCATCACCGCCGGCCTCCAGCTATCACTCCAGCCCGCGGCCAACGGCACCACGACCACGAGCGGCGCCGCCACGCCGCCCGCGCTATCGCCGCGCGAGCGCAAGGAATTCATCGGACGAGCGCGCACCGCCGCCACTCCGCCGCACCCGTCCGCCACCCAGCACAGGGAGCCTTCGCAGCAAACCCAGAAACGGCGGCAGCAGCTGCAGCTGCAGCTCCAGATCCAGCAGCAGCAGCAAGAGGGCCTCGACGAGACCGGCCCGCGGTCGTGGAAGGCGACGACGCCGCTCCATTCGCCGCTGTCCGGACCCAGCGAGGACGAGCACCCGGCGTGGGGCGGCGGCAGCGGCGCGACCAGCGGCAGCGAGGCCGAGGAGAAGAGATTCGCCGGGACCAAGCTCGGATCCGAACCTGAGTCCGGGTCGGAGACCGAGCACATGGCCGCCATTGGCGGAATGTCTTCACCGACAACAGCCTCCTATACGTCGTCCTCCTCCTCGTCGTCAACCACTACAACGTCGTCATCGTCATCGTCAGCGGCGTCGACGGGAATGGAGCGGGTGCGGCTGACGAAGCGGACGGTGCAGGACTTTGAGTTCGGGAAGGTGCTGGGCGAGGGGTCGTACGGACAAGTGCGAGCGGCGCGGGACATCGCCACCGGCCTCCTTCTGGCCATCAAAGTACGCCCTCCTCTTCCTCGGCACACGGATGAGCATTTCCCTTTATCGATTTATTTTATTTTATATTTGAATTTGGTGCTATGTGTGAGATATGATATTTATTCATTCTCATGAATTCATGGTTGGCCAGATATTGGACAAGCGGCACGTGGTCAAGGAGAACAAGGTGGAACAGGTCAAGCGGGAGAAGCAGATCCTCGAGTCGCTGTCTCACCCCAACATCATCCACCTCTACGGCACCTTCCAAGACAACAACTCACTATGTACCCGCCACCACACCTCTTCTCCCAGCCTTGAGGCCTCGACCATCGTTCTCACTCGTCCTCACGGTGTGTGTGTGTGTGTGTGTGTGTGTGCGTGTGTGTGTGTGTGTCGCACACTAGTTTTCGCGATGGAATACTGCCCGAACGGCGAGCTCCATCAACACCTGAAGCGGGTTTGCACTTTCTCGTGCTCCGTCGTCAATGATCAGTGATCATCATTCCCACTCCACCGATCGCCTGACCGTCGGATGTCGTGGCGTGCAGTTGGGTTCGTTCAACTTGGAGTGTACACAATTTTATATTGCCGAGCTCGTCAGCGCTTTGGAGTACCTCCACTCGCAGGGTAACTACCCCCCCCCTTCCCTTCTCTCGTCACTCCAGGCTGTTTTATTTTATTTTTTATATTTGTTTATTTCCTTTTTGCTGACCTCAAGCGACTTCTTTTGGTTCCCCAGGGATCGTGCACAGGGACATCAAGCCCGAGGTACGCACCAACGCAAAACACAATTTTGAAATGTACAGCACCGCCAAAGACATGTGCTTGGGTTCTTATCATTTCTTTTCTTTTCTTCTCCCCTCCCATATTGTGTGCAGAACATGCTGCTTGGTGCCAACTTCCATCTCAAGCTCATCGACTTTGGCACGGCCAAGAGCGTCGGCCCCGACCAATACGGTACGAGCCGAGCTCCCCAATTACGCCTCACCGCTCGCGCGACCGTTGGCGTTCACACTTGCCGCCCCCCCCCCTCTCCTTTTCCGCAGCTCGTTCGACGTCTTTCGTCGGAACGGCGGAGTACGTCCCGCCCGAGCTACTGAACGAACACTACTCCGTCAAGAGGTTCGTGTCGTGTGTGTCGTGTGCGTCGTGTGGTGCGAGAGTGACTCACAAGCATCGACGCCATAGTTCGGATCTATGGGCGCTCAGCTGTGTGCTGTATCAATTCCTGGCGGGCAAGTCGCCCTTCCGCGGCGCCAACGACTACAAGACCTTCCGCAAGATCAAGAAACTCAAAATCAAGTTTCCCACCGGTACAGCACTGCAACGTTTCTACGCTTTCCCCCCTATTTTAGCTCCGTGCACACTAACCAGGCACACACCGCACGACACACACACGCACACACACACACACAAGGTTTTCCTCCTGTGGCCAAAGACTTAGTCCAGAGACTTCTGGTTCCTGATTGGACCCAGCGATTAGGTATTCTCTCTCTCGCGAGTGTTTCATCGCGATTTCTAATTTCTTCACACAATCATCTGCGCAGATTTCGCGCACCTCAAGGCCCACCGGTTCTTCGAGGGCATCGACTGGGACACGCTCCACACCACGACGCCGCCGGTGCTGGCCGCCCCGGCCGTGCCGGTCTTCGTCGACGAGGAGAAAGAGCGGAAGTTCAAGGCCCAGCAGGCCAAGAGCTCCGTGTGGGGCAAATTCCTCTTCAAAAATTCAGACGAGGTCATCATCCAGACCGGTAAGTGCATGTGTCATGTGTCGTCGTGTGTGGTGTCGTGTGCGCGGGTGCTCACCGCGTGGTCGCACACGCACACAGACCGAGTGGCGAAGATAAGCAAGCATTTCTTCGGGGCCACCAAGTCGCCCAAGAAGCGGCAGCTCATCCTCACGGACTTCCCTCGGCTGTTCTACGTCGACATCGATCGCATGGCGCAGGCGGGCGAGATCGAGTGGCGCTCCGACCTGCGCGTCGAGGCGCGACACGACAACATTTTTGAAATCACCTCCGTACGCGCTACCTCTGTTACTTTATTTATTCACATATTTATATGTATCGTTATATATTATTTATCGTTATGTATTATTTATTTATCGTTATTCATGAAAACAACCTAAAACAGGGCGAGAAGACGTACATCTTCGAGTTTGAGGCGGAGGGCCGCGCGGCCAAGTGGTGCGCCGCCATCAGCAGACTGCAGCGGCGAAACAACGGCGAGGAGGAAGAGGACGAAGATGATGCGGGTGACGATGAGAACGACTTTGCCACGGAGGACGAGGTAAACGACAGGGCACACCCTCATGATCCACCAGTGATGGTGGTAGATCACCCAATGACGGCACGAGACGAAAACAGAGAGAAGGACAAGTAGAACAGTTCTTTTATTTTTAAAAAGAAAAAAGGAAGCATAAATATTTATTCGTGCCTGAAATTCCTGGTGGCGTTCTGCATTGAGAGCAGAGGAGTTGAAAATATTTGAGGATCGTGGGTGCTCGCTAATTTCGAGCAAAAGGTTCAGCCAATTTGGTTATCTGCACCTCCGGCCCACAAAAGCAAAACCGTCGCGTACCGGCGGCAAACGAAACACTCAGCGCCAGACCAAGGATGAACGCCATAGGAAACTCTCCCGCCTATGCAGTGCGGCAGTGGCGCTTCAGTGCCGAGCAGGGCAAATGGATCATGCTCACCGCCCAGCAAGTGGTAACAACATTCATTCCTTTATTTTTAATTTCTTTAATGTAGTGTGGTGTTGGTTTTTGTTTTGCATTGCGCAACCAACACTTCGTTGCCGACAGGAGAGGGAGGCGGGCAATGTAAACAAGTCTACGCTGCGGATGGTCACCTACAACGTTTGGTTCGGCGAACACGCCCGCACCATCAGGTAACCACACTTCCTCCTCCTCTCTGGGCATCCCTGATAAGCCAGCAGCCTGCCCACTCTCATCGCTCTTTGTTGTGGTCATTCAGGATCCGGGCCATCCTGAGCATGCTACCGGAACTTGATGCCGACGTCGTCTGCATTCAGGAAGGTACTGAGAGACCGCCTATGTGTGTGCAGTGTGTGCGGTGTGTGTGGTGTGTGCGGTGTGTGCGTGGTGTGCCGTCTTATGAGTGCTTTGTGGTTCTGGCGCACGACAGCGACCGACGAGTGGATCGCAGAGATGACGAACAACCCCTACGTTCAGAAGCACTACACGGTGTCCGACGTCGACGGGCGCACCCTCCGCGGGTACGGCGTGGTGATGCTCTCGCGGCTGCCCATGACCAAGCTCGCCATGTGGTGGCTCCCCTCCAACATGGGCCGCTCTGCCCTCATCGCCACCTCCACCATCAACAACGAAACAGTTCGCCCCTTTCCCGAACATGCACCACACACACGACGCAACACGCACACGCACGCACGCCACGCACGCACACACACACGAGGCGCACATACACACTACTCACCGCGTGTGTGTGCAGGTGAGCATCGGAACCGTCCATCTGGAGAGCTTGGACCAGGCGCCGTATCGCGAGAAACAGCTGGAGATCATCGCCGGTTAGTAACCCCACCTGATGAAACAGAGTACTGGGCTTTTGTGTGCTCACCACCAACCTTCTGGGGTGGCGCCAGGTGCTCTGAAATCGTCGACGCACGCCGGACTGATGGGCGATTTCAACTTTGACTCCGAGCGCAACCACAACCCCGAGTACGCACACACGCCTTTTTCACCCACGCAGGTTGCATCGCAATTCGCGTCTGATGAGAAAAACGGAACACGAACCGTGCAGCACGCATCCGCTGGAGAACGAGGCACTGGCGCGTCTTTACCCCGAGTATGTGGACGTGTGGGCCGAGCTCCACCCCGACCTCCGCGGCCTGACCTTCGACACCGGCGTCAACCGCATGATCAGTGGGAACGAGCAGATGAGGTACTCAATCAGTCGCTCACCTAGTGCCGTCAGTCCGTCACTGACCTAGGTGACGTATCATGCGTGCGTGCGTGCGTGCGTGCGTGCGTGCGTGCGTGCGTGCGTGCGATGTGTTGGCAGGTATGATCGGGTGATGTGGAAGTCGGGGAGGGGAAGTGGCGCCCCAGGTCCATCCAAATGCTCGGAACCCAGCCGCTACGAGGCCTTCAGGTGCTCATCACTGCATCCCCCAATTGGACGGCACAGATCAGAGCTGACCGCCAGGTGGCGTGTTTTCCTCACACAGACCGTGTGGCCATCGGACCACTTTGGCCTGTTCACCGAGCTCGAGTACCACCGTCCCTCAGAGTGAGGTGTAGTGTGCTGGAACACATTCAAAGAAGCGGCCTGGGCATCCCACGCCTCTCTTTTTTATTCTTTATTATTCGCCACACGGAATTGGGGAGGGAAGAAGTTGTGGCTTGTGCGCGCACCAGTGGTTCGTTCACAAGTGGGGGACAGGTGTTCACAACACCGAACGGAGCACCACCGCTGTATCAGTCACTGCAATTGACACGGAGGAGGAAGTGGATGGCTGACGACGCGGGGTTTTCCACCATCTCCATCTCGTCTCGGCGCGGCCCCTACGAGGAGGAGCGTGAGGTCGAGTCCCTCCTCGTCCGCCCCCCTGCTGCCGGCGACCGCGTCAAAGCCTTCCTCCGGTACCACCCCTCTCCATTTTTGCGGCGCATTTAATCTTTTTCATTTCCCTCATTTATTAATTCAAAATAAAATAAGTAATATTGAATTGAATATCAAAATGAAGCGCAAGTTTGGTTATCGCGTATATATTGGACATTTTATTTTAATCTTTTATTATTTTACTATTTTTCCCGTTTGCAGACGGCATGGCTTCTTCATGGTGTTTCTCGCGACGCTCGTTCTCGTCGTGGTGCTGGTCATCGCGGTGGCCGTGCCCATGTCGCTCAGCTCCGATGACGAGCACGGCAGCGACAAGCCCCCCGCGTACACTCGCCCTTCTGCCTTTACATTGGCGTGTGCGTCGTGTGCGGTCGTGTGTGTGTGCGTGTGGTCGGTGTGTGTCGTGCATGCCTCAAGCTGGTGTCTATTCGCGGCTCAGGTTCGATTCGCCGCTAGCTCGGGCCAAGTACCTGCAGCAGCATTCGCCGCTGGTGGACGGCCACAACGACCTCCCGTGGGCTCTCCGCCAGATGCTCAACAACAACCTCACCGCCATCAACCTCGACCAAGTGCAATCCGGTCCGTGATCTGTTTTCCTTCTTCTTCCTCCTCCTCCTCTTCTACTTCTTTTGCCTGCTTGAGGAAGTGAATGTCTTGGTCGTCGCCGGCGTCGTGCTTGCGTGGTGCTGACGCGACATCGGGCGCGCAGACCTGATGACGGACTTGCCGCGGCTGCGGGAGGGCCTGGTGGGGGCGCAGTTCTGGTCGGTCTACGTCACCTGCGGGCAGGAGGCCTACAACGGCTCCCGCGCCGTGCAGGCCACCATGGAGCAGATCGACGTCGTCTACCGGCTCATCGAGGTGCGCATTATTATTCTTATTTAATTATTTAATTAATAATTCTTCGTTGAGTTATAATTATGTGATGTAATATGTCTAATTTCTTTGTGGTACAGCGGTACCCGAAGGACCTCAAGCTGGCGCTGACGGCGAACGACCTCGTGGAGGGCTTCAAGGAGGGCAAGATCGCGTCGCTTATCGGTACGATGTTGCGAAGGCCACCCATCACCCATACACCGCCACGCATCGACGCTGACACACAGACACACACACACACTTGTATATAAATGTCTTCTTCTTACACATCAGGCATGGAGGGCGGCCATTCGATCAACAACTCACTGTCCACGCTCCGAATGTTCCACCGTCTCGGCGCTCGCTACATGGTACAAGCGCACGCACACACGCACGCACATGAGGGGGAGGTACTGATCAGGTGGACGGGGTTGTGCAGACGCTCACGTGGGCGTGCACGCTCGATTGGGTGGACAGCGCAAACGGTCCCTTCCTCCACAACGGCCTGACCGCCTTCGGCGAGGAGGTAGTGCGTGAGATGAACAGGTGCGACCCCTCTTCCCAGCCATGTTTCGTTCTTTCTTTTTCTCACCACCCAAACACATTGCAATAATGCAACAGGCTGGGCATGCTGGTGGACATCTCCCACGTGTCGCCGGCTGTCATGCACGCCGCCATCAACGTCTCCGCCGCCCCCGTACGTTTGTTTTTTTCTCCCTACTCGCCATCCTTCTTCCCCCCCTCAACATGCCACTCATCGCCATCCCCGCCGCCGCCGCCGCCGCAGATCATCTTCAGCCACAGCAACGCCCGAGCGCTCTGTGATCACATTCGCAATGTGCCCGACGATGTGCTGGACAGGTGCCGACCAGAATCACCCATTTTATTTATTACTATACCCCACAATATATATATATATAATATCACCATTTCAGTTTATCCCTCTCGTACAGTAGAGTGAACTGTTTTGTTTTGTTTCCTATTATTGGTGCGCAGGATTCCGGCCAACGGCGGGATGGTGATGGTGGTGTTCTACCCTGAGTTTGTGCGGCTCGAGAATCCCAGGAATGTCACCATCAAGGACGTCGTGAACCACATCGACTACATCAAGAACAGGATCGGTATACCTGCCCGTGGCGTGTGTGGCGTGTGCGGCGTGTGGGTGCGCGTGTGGCGTATGAAGTTGGTGCTGACGTGGCACACGTGTGTTTTTTGCGGGTCCCCTCCAGGTGTGGATCACGTGGGCCTGGGGAGCGACTTTGACGGGGTATCGTACATGCCTACCGATCTCGGCAACGTGTCCCGCTTCGTCGACATCACCATCGAGCTCATCGACAGGTGCCTGCCTGATCGGCTTTGTTTGCGCTCCATCCATTTCACAACTCACATGAAGGTCTGCGTGTCGTATGTCTCGTGTGTGTCGTGTGTGTCGTGTGCAGAGGGTACACGGACGAGGAGATCAAGAAGGTGCTGGGCCTGAACACCATCCGCGTCATGCGCCAGGCCGAAGCCGTGGCGGCTCGGCTCCAGAAGACCACCCGCCCGTCCGACGCCGTCTGCTGCTGAGGCCCCGCTGGGTCCTCCTCCTTCCCCAGCAGCCATGTATTTATTGCACTCCTCGTGCACGTCACCGCACACGCACACACGATTGTGCTCAGCGCCATGGCGTACTTCAATGTGGTGGCTATCCTCCTCCTTGAGCTGTTCGGGGCGGATTGGGTACACCACCACCGACCACGGCGGCATACCGTGGTGACGTCAGTCGGCCAGTGAGTGGTGGTCTCCAACTTGCCAAGCAGATGTCAGGAAGAAGATGGACCAGTCGCCAACGGACGCATGACCGACGGTGGCCAGTCCGCGATGGTTGTTGGGGCCGTTTGGGCCGGTTGGCCGCAAATCTCCGCCGGACTCTGATTCGCTCGTCAACGAACAGAGACCACGGCTGGCCTGTCGACCAGGCGACTCTTTTTAATCTCAAGCTTGGGCGCCTTTCCTTCTTTTTCATTCTTCTTCAACACACACCTGCCGACCACACAGGTCAACTACAAACACAGCACACAGCACACATCACAGACAACATGGGCAAGGTGGTAGCGATCATCGGCATCACCGTGGCGGTCGTCTTCGCCCTGGTGAGCATTCTCAACATCGGTCTCTACGGCGGCGCCATGGACCTGGAGCTCGACGTGTGCAAGGGGCCGTGCCGCGAGCGCACCGGCGCGGTGGGCATCGTGGCCGGCGTGCTGGGCTTCCTGCTCAGCCTGGTGGTCATCGCCGCCCTCATACTGCCCCTCGTGGTGCCGGCCATGGCCGAGCCGATGCCCAGCCTCATCCTCAAGCTGCTCCTGCTCGTGTGCCTCTTCGTCGTGATCGCCTTCTACATCGCGGCCTGGTCGCTCATGGCCAAGGACATCCACGACTTCCGCGACGCGCTCCCCAGCGGCGCGTGCGACGACATGGCGCCCGACGTGTGGAACACGGCGCTCGCGTTCGGCCTCTTCGGCTTCTTCATCGGCATCGTCCTGTTCGTGGTCATCTGCGTCGCGCTCGTGGTCGACCGCGGTGACGGCGGCGGAGGTGGCGGCGGCGGTGGCAACCCGGCCAAGAGCGAGTACGACTGAGCGCAGACCACAACAACAAGAAGAAGAAGAGAGAGGGCAAAAGCCAGAAATGGTCAACGCAGAGCCCGGAGAGCCGTTATTGGTTGCCTCAGGCAAATATATATTATTTATATGACATGTCAATAACACAGGAGATTTGGCATTTTACACTTGCGGAATGCAGGTTATGCGCCCGCAGCCTGCCGCGGGAGATGTCCTGGTGGCACAGCCCACGGTGAACCAACCACGTCAGTCCACAGCCACGGCCGCAACAAAGCCCACTCGACACTGCACTTTTCGCTCATCCTACTCTCTACACGCCAAGCTCGCGCCAGCGCACGCCACTCACACATAACTAAACTCTCAGAGACACGACACCAAGATGAGTTCAGCTTGCGGCAAGGTGGTGATGGTGGTGGGCGTCGTGGTGGCGCTCGCCCTCATGTTCGTGAGCGTACTCAACATCGGCCTCTACGGCGGCGCCATGGACCTGGACTACGACACCTGCCAGGGGCCGTGCCGCGAGCGTACCGGCGCGCTGGGCATCGTGGCCGGCGTGTTCGGCTTCCTGGTGGGCATCGGCGTCATCGTCGTGCTCGTGCTGCCCCTCGTCGTGCCGGCCATGGCCGAGCCGCTGCCGTCGCTGGTGGCCAAGCTGGTCCTGCTGGTGTGCCTCTTCCTGGTCACCCTCTTCTACATCGTGGCCTGGTCGCTCATGGCCAAGGACATCGACGACTTCCGCGACGGGCTCAACGGCGCGTGCGACGACATGGCGCCCGACGTGTGGAATGCGGCGCTTGCGTTCGGCCTCTTCGGCTTCTTCCTCGCCATCGCTCTCTTCATTGTCGTGACCGTCGCGCTCGTGGTCGACCGAAGCGGCGGAGGTGGTGGCGGCGGCGGCGGCGGCAGCAGCAACCAGCACCCAGCCAAGGACGAGTACGCGGCCTAGGGGTGGAAGAAGCGCCAAGATACTTTTCGAAGGCCATTTTAAGAAATATTATTTTATTTGGTACCACGGACCGGCGGTTGCTCCAGCCCGGTGTAGCAGGTGTACATAGAAAATTACATGAAATAGATAACCCCTATCCCAACAATCAATCACCATGATTGGAATGTGTTAACATTTTCTTTGGCCAAACGAGAAAAGAGCTTCTTTTCGGGGAGAAGAAGTGTGTCTCACCTGTCGTCTTTCGGTTCGGCCGAACACGTTTCCAGCCGTCCAGTGCTAAATGCATCACCGGTCCATGCACCACCCACAAAAAGCGTCTGCGAGGAGTACGCCCTTTTTCACGAAATTGGACGGGCCAACAACGCCCTGTCTCCGTCAACGACAAAGGCGCAGTTCCTCCAGTGCCTTGCACACACCACAACAAACACACACAAACTACAACACACAAAAAGATGGCGGACGGTAAGGCAATTGCGGTGCTGGGCGTGGGCGCCATCCTGGCCCTCATCTTCGGCGTGCTGAGCGTCATCAACATCGGCCTCTACGCCGGCGCCGGCGACCTCGACGCTGACTTCAGCGACGCGCCGGACAACTGCAAGCTCCCGTGTCGCGAGCGCACCAGCGTGCTCGGCATCGTCGCCGGCTCCCTGGGTCTCGTCGCCGCCGGCGCCACCGTGGCCCTGCTCGCTCTGGGCCTGCTTGAGTCCTCCACCCGTGCCGTGAACCTGCTCGCCAAGGGGGTCCTGCTCGCCACCCTCTTCATCGTGAGCGTGTTCCAGATTACCGCGTGGGCGCTCATGGCCCGTGACATCGACAAGTTCCTGGACACGTACGGCTCCGCGGCGTGCGACGTGTCGCCCCACCTGTGGAACGCCGCGCTCGCGTTCGGCCTCTTCGCGTTCATCGCCGTGAGCCTGCTCTTCCTGGTGGTGGCCGGCGGCCTCGTGTTGGACTTCATGTCGAGCGACGGCGGCTCGAGTGGCGGCGGCGGTGGCGGAGGCGGTCGGGGCGGGTCGTACTACGGCGACCACGTCAACCAGTCGCGAGCCGAGCAGCAGGAGGCCCAGCAGGGGCAGCAGCAGGAGCAGCAGCAGGAGCACTACCAGTAGGTGGAGAGCTCTACTCGCTCATCAATCAACAAATAAATAATAATTAGTTATGCCCAATAACGATAATTTAATATTTGTCATTTTATTATATTCTATTTCTTTGTTTGGTAAATCTGCGACCACAACAGCAAGGTTGAGGGAAGATTCCAATCTTTTCGCCGTAGAGCAAGTGACCACTAGATCCAGTTGTCATCCTTGATGACGTCGGCAGCCCGCTCAGCGAGCATGTAGATGGTGGCCGTGGGGTTGTTGGGGTGCAGGCCGGGCATCACCGACGCATCCACCACGCGCAGCTGGTTCACTCCCCTCACCCTGAACCTCTCGTCCACCTGTGCGCCACCAGCGTGAGTATTCTTTATTTTATTACGTTATTTATTATGTTAGTTCTTCTTTATTTGTGTCACTTTTTTAACTCTCTTTACGATCGTATATTTATTTGAGGGGGCGGAACGTACCACGGCGGAGGGGTCGTCGTCGGGGCCGTACTTGCAGGAGGAGGCCGCGTGGTAGGTGGGCGCCGAGGCGGAGAGGATGTAGCCCGCCAGCTCGGTATCGTCTGCCGTGCGCGGCAGCAGCTCCTGCACACTGCTCACAACAACACACCGGTCAGAGGCGTGTCGTGTCGTTGGTCGTGCGTTGTGTGTCGTGTCACTGCTCGTGCCGTGTTGTGTCATGTCGCGTGTTGTGGCGTACGTGACGGAGGAGAGGGGAGGGGTGGCGGTGAGCTGGCGGACGGTGTGGATGCAGGCCATGATGTTTTGCAAATCCATCGAGTAAGCATCGCCGAAGAAGTTGGGGCTCCTCCTGGGCTCCTGCAGTGGGTCGGCCGACGCCAAAGTAATCTAAAGTACGCGCGCGTGAGCTGCCATCTATTTTATGTGTGTCGTGTGCGTGTGCGTGTCGTGTGGAGGAGGGGGTGCACCTCTCCTCGGCTGCTAGGGTACGAGGGGAAGCAGACGAAGATGAAGGAGTTTGGCGGAAGGGCAATCTCCTCCTTCGTGGGGAGCACGCTGGCGAATTCAAACTGATCCATCAAAATCACGTTAGCCACACCCCCTACACGCACACGCACAC